>NC_134467.1:37388519-37688519 GCF_047948215.1 Lycorma delicatula | reverse complement strand
GTTGTTTTCCGCGGCATTTCAAAAAGGCAGGTGTTTCATTGACATTTCCAAACTGAGATATGAGGTACTGATTTTTTCCTTTTTCATGTAGTATATATCGCTGAAACTCCAAAACTTTATTATTCAGCTGGTACAAAATAGAACTGGTATATTTTGTTGGTTGGCACAAAAACGTTGTCTGCCTTAAAGTGAATCCCTCTCTTATCATTAATCGCACCACCCATAAGTCATTTGCATTTACATGGTGTTTTGCTACCATTCACCCATTCATTTATATCATTTCAAGGTCACTACACAACACACTCTCTCTTCTCTTCCACCCACTCAAACACTGTATCATCTACTGCAGGATGGCATCCTTTTTTAGGGCCATGAAAAGATTGAGTTCCTTTTTTCGTGGCTTTAAGTTTATTTCTCTGATTTTTCCAGTAATGTATCATGTTTGGTTATACCGAATACTCTCAACCAGTTGATTGTAATTTTTTTCATCGAATTCCAAAACGTCTAACTTAAACCCTATAGTGAAACTTTTCTGTGAATTCAAACCGGTATCACAGACAAAATACAAGAGAAATTCAATGAAGTTGCTGCTGTTCTAACCAAAGGTCTTGTTGAACTAGTAAAAAGAAAGCAGGTAGCACGATTGAAGCTGCTACTGTGTAAAGGAACATCTCACCCCCTCCCCACTCGATCAAATACCATAGCATTGTTTCGCAAACACCTGAAAGGGTAAAATTTGTTCTTGGCCAAACTAATTAACTGTATGTATAGTAACAAAGAAATTTCTGAAGAACTGCTTTTCTAGGAATTACAGCCTGTGAAACTGGTGGATCTAACATTCGCAAATTTTTCTTCTTCTAAAATCTGCCTGCAAAGGAGTCTTACAATTGAGGGGGGGTCTTACTTTCGAATAAATATGGTATATATATATTTTTCTTGAACCAAATAAAATAAAGAATCTTTATAAAGTGGTGAAGATGGTTAGCTTGTCTGTGTGGGAGATTGATAGTAATTTGAGGCCTGACCAAAAAAAATTAGTAGTAATATTTTACAATTATTGACTTCTCAATACTAGTCCATCACTCTACTGTTGGGTTCTAATTAACAAATCATTATGGTTTAGCAATCCATGGAGGTAAAAAAATACAGAAAAATTCATTAAATATTCAAAAGATGGCAACTATTAACACTGAATCAAAAAAGCTACTAAATGCCTGGAGACTTCTAGAATATTAGACAAATTTAAATTATCAGACATGATATTTTTGGCTCTTATATCTCTACTGTTATATATAAATTTCTCTATCATAATTTTTTTTTTGTCTTCAGTCATTTGACTGGTTTGATGCAGCTCTCCAAGATTCCCTATCTAGTGCTAGTCGTTTCATTTCAGTATACCATCCCTATCATAATTATTTTTAAAAAAACATAATAGAAAAGAATTAAAAAAAATTCTCATATTCAAAATAAAAAACAGGTAAAGTTTTTTACCACCACATGACTTCGGTCAAGTAAAGTTTTCTTTACATCTAATACACCTTTCAATAAAGGATAAAATAAGAAAGAGGAAATTTAAAAAAAAAAATGTTTTAAGCTTGGGTCTACGGTAAATGACCTAGGATGGATATTTAGATTCAAGGCAAATAATTTTAAAAAAATTGTTGAAATTTCTTTAAAGCTCTACACATGAATGAAGAATGTAAGTATTTCAATTTTAAGAGGGGGGTTTGGTATTTTGAAAAAAAAAAATTTGCTAGATTATTTATATTTGCATTTAGGTAACAAATTTTCCAGTCACGTTATTTTTAAAGTACCTCTGAAGAAAATCAAAATTGTTTTTTTTTGTGAAATTCCCAACCCAATGAATGAATTTTGAAAAAAAAAAGTAATATGATCAATGCCTCATATATAGAAATATTTGAGCCAAATTTGAAGAAAATTGGTTCAGTCAATCATGATATATAAAGTAAAGAGCAGTGCGATACACACGTATATATGTTTCTTTTTTGGTTTAGATGAACTAATTGGGCTCTAAAAACGTAAAGATTTACAAAAAAAAAACCTGATACCCTATTTTTGACTTCATCACCATACTTTTCCTTTGATTCTTGCCATATTCGCTGGGAAAGTAATTTTTTTCAATAAAAAAAATCACATACCTAAAGGATGGACTAAATTTCTGTTTATACATTTGGTTTTTTATTCTCTAAAAATAATACTGTATTAATAAGATGTAAAAATATAAATGTGTATTTTTTTCTGTTCAGCCTTCGGAGGAAGAATGACGGTGGTTTCGGAGAATGAAATATATGAATGTAAATGAAGTGTAGTCTTATACAGTCTCAGGTCGACTGAGACTGTACAAGACTTTAAATTCCTGACATGTGTGGTTAATTTAAATCCAACCAGCGAAGAATACCCATAATTTAACTAAATTTTTCAATACTTATAATGCACAAGAGTAATTTTTAAAGCAAGCTTTTATATAATTAAATTGATGTTTTGGAATGCCATCTAATCAGGAACATGTTTTAATTTGTCTGTGCTGCCAGTTTAGCTTCTCCAAGCTCTCGGGTGCATCAGATGGTTTTTTTTATTAGTATTTAATTATTAACCAAGCTTACCAATTTTGCTAATTAATTGTGAGGTGTGATCAGAGATTCAAATTTTAAATACAAAAAAAATTTGGCCAGTTTCAATTTATGAACAAAAGCTTATGGAGAGGGAATGATGAATGAGGCATAATGAAGGAAGAATAAATATGTATAAGGATCTGGATGATGGCTATCTGCCATCACTGAAAAATTGTAAACCGTTTCATATATTTTAAATTCTATTAATAAAAACTACCTTCCACTAACATAATAAGATGATGTATAATAAAAAACACTCTTCCACCTTAATGAACAACAATCAAAGACAGACATACTCCACAAAATTGAAAGAAGAATTGCTTCAATAAAAAGTACCAAAGACAGGCAGTGGTGGATTGTGCCTGACATAGAACCCAGCACTGGTACCACGCGTAAGAGGAGACAAGATTCTTTGGACATGCAGGGATGCAAGATTTCTGAAACAGCTAATACAATTACAGTACAACCTCGACTTGAAAAAAAACAAGACGGGATGTAGATGGATCAAAGAAATAAGAGAGGACCTGCAAGAAATCGGCCTTACACCAGATAAAATTACACAAGAAAATAAAGAACAAAAACACTCGCTTCACACTCAACAAGAACATTTTCAACACTAGAAAGGGCACAAAAGATTGGAACATATGAAAAATACTGGGAGGACAACAAGGCCCAAACAGTCGCATCGAAGAGACTTCGATAATAGACTGACTAAAGTAATCCTATGTGGTCATAAAAGATAATAACAAACCACCTAGTACAGAAAACTGAGATAAGACATATCTTACCTTAATTACATCATGAAAGTACTTTTGCAGAATCCCACGTCCTCAGTCATGATTGAAATATTTAATTAAATTGCATAATAAAAATAATGGAAATTGAATATTAGTTTATTATATGAGTGGTGCTATCCGTTGCAGTTTTTATAATATTGTCTCCTGTCTGTTGGTTCATCAAATTGAAATTTTGTTTGTATTTATATACATATGTAATATTTTTCTTATATATTTAGTTATATGTTATCTTTATAATTTCTAATATTTCTAAATTTGTTAAATATCAGAATTAGAATGTCTATTGTTTATCAGATGATCTACTGTAATTATTACACCTAATTTATTATTTCTATAATGTTCAAGAAATCTAGTTTTAAAGGCTCTATTTGTTTTTCCTATATAAATACCATCACAATCATTATATTTAATTTTATAAATTCCATGCAGATAGTTTATTTTTTTAATATTATTTTTTTAAAAATATTTCTTTATGTGGCTGTTAGGATTGTGTGCTGGTTTTAATATTTCTTTATTGTAAGTTTTAATAATGCTTTAAATTATATTATTAGTGTATAAATACTTTATTTATTTATTTTTTTTTCACTCATTTGTGTTTTATTATGTTATTGGTTGTAAGATAGTTATTTTGGTATTGTTTTTTTTATAAATATTATTAATTAAAAAAGCAGCTTTTCCTAATGTTTCTGATCCTGTTGTTTAAAAAAAATTATCAATGAAAATCTTCACTATAAGATTTGTGAGAGTAAGAATACCGGCATTAGAAAATAAACAACTCCTTCTCAGGCACTTCTTAATCATTACCATATAAAGGGGAATGAATTCTTAAATGCACAGTGATCAGAGATGAGAAAATATAGGTGTCATTATACACCTATATATAAACGAAAGTCTCTTGAACTGAAAAACAATCTCATATTCTCGAATCAATCCCAAGAAGTTAAAAACAATTACATTCAACCATGAAAGTCACGACAATAATTTTATGGAAAAAGAAAAACTTTTTTCTCATTAAGGAGAAAACAGTGATGTAAAAGAAAAAAATACTGTAAAGTCTTAGAAAAGTTGTGGTATGCAATACAGAATTTTTGTAAAAGGTTTGATGGAATGAATCTTTTTACAGTCTGGATTTGGTGACATTGTAGCTTCATCTTCTCCTGAAATTAAAGGTATTTTCGAGGAGAAAATGCATGCAAACTAGTGGTGATGTCTACAAAACAGACACTAACCGATTCAAAATAACAGGAGTTCTTCGATGATGAGATTTCAAGCACATCACCTGACCTCAAAAAATGTTTTACATATCAATAAGGACTATGTTGAAAATTAACTTTAAGATATATTTTCAGAGTAAAAACAAAAATTTTGAGTTATAGTAAATAATTATTAGTTTATGACAAAACCATTCACAATTCAAAAATGGTCATAGTGCAATATATATATATATAAAAAAAGATTTAACCCTGTACTATTTATAAATTAATATTTTTATATAACTTGGCAACTATTAACCAGAATTTTAGTTTAATGTCATCCAATAATTAATTTGAAAGTTCTCTTTACACTTTTATAAACAAAATTTTAAAATAATTCATAGGGAAAATTTAAGTGGTAATTGGAAAAATAATATTTCATAAAAAAAAAATCAAAAATTTTGGTTAATCTGCTTTGCCTAAAAATATTTATTTGTAATAGCAAATACTTCTATATCATTTTATCAAATCATAAACTACATAATACATTTTTATATGAAAATTACAAGAGAAATGTATATCTGTTACAAACCTTATTAAATTTTTTTGAATACAAATGCTTGGTGACAATTTTGTTACACTAGTACGAGGGTTTTTTTTCAAGGCCCGATCAGTCACGAAATTAAAACCACAGTGAAAATAAAAAATTTTTTATTTGTAACAAGTACTTACAAAGTTACATTATTTCTCTACATAGTCGCCACTCCGATTTAGACATTTGTCGTAGTGTGGCACCAACTTACCAATACCCTTGTCATAGAACGGAGCCACCTGTGTTTTCAGCCATGTTTCTACAATGGTCTGCAGCTCGATGTCTGTGCCAAAATGTTGTCCTCCTAGTCGGCGTTTCATGTGAGCAAAGAGGTGATAATCGGATGGAGCCAAAAGCCAAGTCCGGGCTGTATAGTGGGTGATCAAACACTTCCCAATGAAAATGCTGCAGGAGCCTCTTTGTTACAGTTGTAGTGTGCAGCCGAGCATTGTCATGGAGAAAGACAATGCCTGATGACAACATTCCTCTCCGCTTATTCTGAATTGCCCTTCGTAGATGTTGAAGAGTCATGCAGTATGAGGCTGCAGTGATGGTCGTGCCGCGATCCATGAATTCCACCAAGAGAACTCCATTCTGGTCCCAGAACACAGTAGCCGTACACTTTCTGTTGGAGAAGGTTCTCTTGAACTTCTTTAGGTTACTTGGAGAATGAGAATGCATCCGCTGTTTGGATTGTTCTTTTGTTTCTTCAGTTTCAAAATGGACCCATGTCTCGTCCCCTGTGACAATTTTGTTCACAAATCTTCTCCTTCATAGCGGTAACGCTGGAGAAACGTTAGGGAGGCATCCATTCTCATTCTTTTTTGATGGTCGGACAGCATCTTGGGAACCCATCTCGCATACAGTTTGTGGTACTGAAGTCTCTCATTCACAATGGTGTAGAGCTGACCTTGAAATTTCAGGAAACCAATCACTCAATACAGAAATTGTGAACTGACGATTTTCTCGAATCACCTCATTCACTCGCTCAACGAGATCAGCGGTTGACACTCGCTTCCTTCCCTGACTGCCTGCATCATAAACATCTGTACGTCCTGCTTTAAAGTTCCTGCACCATTGTCGCACTTTGTTGTCACTCATTGAAGTTTCACCATACACATTACTTATTCGGCTATGAATTTCAGCCGCATTACACCCCTCAGCCTGAAGAAATAGAATTACCGCACGCACTTCACACTTGGCGGAAGATGCTATTGTTGTAGACATGTTTACGTGCTAGCTGTGTGTTCACAACTAAACGAAGTGACGCGGTGTGATTGAAGGCCATACTAGAGACGCTGCGCAACATATATGCGCAAAGGTTCACCTGATTTTTGCACAGGTTTTTATTTTGTGACCAATCGGACCTTGAAAAAAATAACTCTCGTAGTTGTAAAAGGGTTTGCGATTAATAGTGCATGAGTTACTCACAACATTTATAAGAGTATAGATCTATCATATGGTGTTTATTAATGAATTCTGTCACAGAAGTTAAACATACAGCACCAATGCCACAAAATTTGTTCCAAGGCTGCTCAGCACCTCAAGTTCACACTGAACTGAAGGAACTTTCTGAAACTTAAACCTTATCTCCAGGACCATAACAAATAACAAAGCTTAAGGGATGGGCATTTTATGATTATTAAAGAGATCCAGGTTGAATGATACAGGAAGTAATGAACATTTTTATAAGAAATGACTTCTAAATGTTTCTAATCGTGGAAAAAAATGGTGCAAGATGTTATACATGAAGAGGGAGACTATTATGAAGGATTAGTGAAGAGAGGTCAATAATTTTTCAAATAATTTATTTAGTTTTTATAGGTTAATATCTTTAACTTTTGGGTAGCGCATTGTATATAATTCTCAGTACAAGAACTGAAGGGCTATTAATCAAAAAGCTTTTCAATATCTTCTGAGAATAAATTCAAACTATTTTATTTTATGATATGGTTTTACGGGGATAAAAAAAAAACCTTTATAAAATTAGAAATATGAAATAAGTATTGGCCTTTGTTAAATCATACATTTATTAATCTAATAACTGCATACTCATATTAGATAGCCTAAACTACTCTTGGAATAAAATAGAATACATTCAATGTTATTCAAGAAAGAGTAGAACAACATTTTTAAATATTTCTTTCTACTTTTAAGGTAAGGGAGTGGAGATAGTACTAAAATTGAAGAATGTGCACCAATAAAATTCTGAATGAATTTTTTTAAACAAATGTAGAAAAAAAAAGATTTTTAAAATTCTATTAAAACAAAATTTATGAGTATTTTTTAAAACCATATTGAATATGTCTATGAAATTGCTAATTTTTAGTTCTACACATAAATTGAACTTGTTTTTTAAAATGATTTATTTAATAAATACTTTTTTGAATTGAAAATTTATCTAATAGATGCTAATAATGTTTATAAAAAAAACTAATTTAAAAATACAGCAAAGATAGCTTTTTCCGACATGCTTAAAACATATATTCATAAACTTCTCATGCATATAATTAAATGATAATAAAATCTAATAGAATTCTAGGTTGGCGGGTAGGTTTATTAAAAAAAATAATAGACTTTTATCTTAAAAAGCATTTTTAAATCTCTAATTCAATTATTTAGAAGTAAAATTAATCCTATTCAGTATATAATATCCCGATTGTCAGATATAAACTATTAATCATTCAATCAGAATTTATTTTTTGTAATTTTGAGGTAACTGAGCTTTCCAATATATATATATATACAAAGTGATATTAAAGTATGGAAACAGCTTCATATTTCAAAGCTGAAGGAAACTAGGAGGTAGAAACAAGTGCAGATCTACAGTTACAAAATAAATATTTTATGATACGTTTGAAATTTTTGCCCCTCATAATTAATCTACCTTTCCTTTTTTTTTTAAATAGGAAGGTAGACATGTGATAAATGATTTTAATGTAAGATTTTAAGAGAAAAACAACGCCAATGATCATTTCTCAATAAATGTCTTCGTGTTTGAGTTATAAACAATCAAATTTGCGAAAATGGTAAAATCATGGTAGTAACAAAACAAGATGAAATGCCCGTAATAACTTTTTCATTTTGTATTACTTTCAGAATTACATCCGATTTTTAACTTTAAACAGTTAATGTTAGAATTAATGGTCCAAACAATAATAACGTCAGAATAAAAAATAATACTAATAATTTGTAATGCTACTAAAAAATAAAGGTCAACTGATGTTATTTACTTTAAACATCACAATATTTTAAAATCTAGTTAATGTTTTCGCCCCTGAATTACTTAATACAATAAATTTTGTAAAGACACATACCATTTTACAAGAAATGTTCAAAATGCTTCCCTTGTATAGGATCACAGTGCGCTAACCTTAAGTAATATACATTAATAACTTGGCGGTGCACGTACAGATTCATCAATTATTCCCTTTTCAAGTCGTCAGTGTTTATCCTTTTTTTTTTGTATACATTATGTTTTAAGTAACCCTGACGATAATAATCTAGAGGAAAGAAACCTGGAGAATATTTTAATTAAAATTTGCTGTAATTGTAAATAAAAGTGAGATGGCACCCCATCTTCTGAAACCATAAATTATCTAATTCAAAATTTTCCTGGATATTTGGCAAAATCATTTTTTTTTTTTTAAATTGTTTAAATGCATCAAAATTTATTGTATTAAGTAAACAATTTATGATGGAAAGAAATTTAAGTACACTTTAAAGTTAAATATTGTAATATTAAAAGTAAATATCAATAAACCCTTTCTTTTTCCTGTTTAGCCTCTGGTAATTACCTTTCAGATAATACTTCAGAGGATGATATGTATGAGTATAAATGAAATGTAGTCTTGAACAGTCTCAGTTCGACCATTCCTGAGACGTGTGGTTAATTGAAACCCGACCGGTATCCACGATCTAATATTCAACTTCCGTGTAAAAATAACCAACTTTATTAGGACTTGAACACAGGAACTATCAACTTCCAAATCAGCTAATTTGGGAAGATGCGTTCACCACTAGACAATATCAATTAACCCAGCCTTTTGTTTTTAGTAGGGTTGCAAATGATAAGTTATTATGCATTATGATTAGTGTTTGGACCATTAACCATTATCTGTTTAGTTTTTAATTGGATGTAATTCTGAAGGTAAAAAAAAATTATTACTGGATGTTTCAAATAGTTTTATTACTACGACGATTTTACTGTTCTTGCAAATTTGTTTTTTATAATTAGAAAATTAAAATATTTATCAAGAAACAGATTTACTATCATTTTTATTGTAAAATATTACATTATATCTCACACGTCCAACTTCCTATTTAAAAAAAAAAAGTTTAATTCAATATGATGGATCCACGATGATGGATAAATATTTCAAACAGATCATAAAGTAGTTTATTTTCTAAATATGTAGACTACACTTGTTTTTACCTCATATTATTCCTTAGTCTTGAAAACAGAAGCCGTTTTCATACTTTAATAATCACTTTCTGTGCACATAATTTTTTTTTGTCATGAAACCTTAAAATGCAAAAAAAAAATAGAGGACAGAAATTTTGAGTAATAATTACTAAAAATACCATCTGCAATTAATTTGAGAATAAAAGAAATGGATAGGTTAAAAAAAATTGTCATCAAATAATGATGCATTCAATTAGTTTTGAATGACCAGTTGATCTTTAAATGTCAGATTATTACAAAAAAATAAATAAGTAAATAAAAGATTGCCGATTATATTTTCTGTAAAAAAAAGTTAAAGTAAAATTAATTTTAATAAAAAAAGAACATTAAAAAAATACTTTTATTTATAATAAATTAAAAAAACGTTTCCCAATAAAAAAAATTATTATAAATAGAATCTGTATAAAATAACATTTACTAAATAATTACATTACAGTGGTGAAAATATAGAAATTTTGATTAGAACAGAATATAAAAATAAAGTATACAATTAAATTATAATTAAATAACAGTAACAGAATGGTTTAAAAATTATTTTCTACAGAGAAAGATAAAATCTATAGTAAATATTTTTATCAAGCCCTATAGATTGGAAATCTGACTCTAGTAAAGGAAATGAATATAGGAAGGTATTGACGTTAACCAAGAATAATGAAACAAACAAGTAGTAATGATTTTGTGTTTTGATGGGATTTAAATTTATGCCTGTGCCTATATAAAATACTGTAGTGGTGATAGGAGACTTGGATGCAACTGAATTTGAGCTACCTATGAAAAAAAAGGTTTACTGTAAATTCTTTTACTTACAGTTTAGGGTGATGCTTTCTACTTCTGACAAATTCAAGGTTTGAGTAAACTAATTGTATTAATATCCCAAACGGGTGTTCGATGAATTTACATTAAAATTATAGACATCTCTTACCAGTATCACTTCTTGGGTCGATCTAATGGTGTAACAATTAATAAAGATACCTGGGAATCAAAATCTCAGATATGGACAAAAAGAAGGGAGAGGAGAAATTAAAAAGGATATATTAGAATAAAAAATATTTACTGTCGTGTTGAATAATGTTCAGAGGGCCTTACATCAATCCACTGGGTTGGTCTAGTGGTGAACGCGTCTTCCCAAATCAGCTGATTTGGAAGCCGAGGGGGGTTCCAGCGTTCAAGTCCTAGTAAAGCCAGTTATTTTTACACGGATTTGAATACTAGATTGTGGATACCGGTGTTCTTTGGTGGTTGGGTTTCAATTAACCACACATCTCAGGAATGGTCGAACTGATAATGTACAAGACTACACTTCATTTACACTCATACATATCTTCCTCATTCATCCTCTGAAGTATTATCTAAACGGTAGTTAACGGAGGCTAAACAGGAAAAAGAAGAAGAAGAAGAGGGCCTTACATCATGTTGTGGATGAATAATACCAAACTTCTGATATGTAATGATAAGTGCACTTCCAGTATCCCTGGACTTAATAATAGATATAGATGTATCAGTTTCTATTGGATTATTGGGTATATCGGAATTCTGCAGCTGCTAAGAAAGCTTTAACACAGTTAATCTTCATGGAGCATGTAATTCTATTTAATTTTACAAGAATTGGGAAAAGTTGGAGAACGGTTGGTTGTTATTGACAGTAAGCTGTCATATATTGAAGATATAGTGTAATGTCACAGAAATTATAAATGCACGGATTTTACCACGAAGAAATTATTCTTAGGGGTAGACTAGATAAACATATAACTTTCTTATCTTTTCTGGTGATATTCCAATATATCTCACAGATAATTACTATGTATTAGCTTCCAATCATGTAAGGATAAACAGCGGCATACGATCAATTTATTCTGGTGTGATATGCAAAAACTGCATTTAAATTATATATAATAGTTGTGATATAATAATATTTTTACAAGTATTTGATGTTAAAATATAAATATGGTGATTTAATTAAAAAAGAAAGCTGAAAAGCTTTTATGCAAAAAAAAAATCTTAACTTTGAACTACTAAATTCCATTTTGACATAAAAACTAGATTTACCTATTATTTTTCGACATAACTTCAACATATTTTTCATAGTGTTTCACTAATTTCTTCAATCCCTCTTCAAGAAATTTTTCCATCACTGACTTAACCATGCAACAATGCCATTTTTCAATTAGTCATAATTGACAAACCTCTGTGATGCAAGCCAATGTTTAAGGTGATGGGAGCTAAGTCAGATCTATTGGTGGATGACTAAATAGTTTATAATGAAATTTTTCCAATTGCCTCACTGTCTAATTTTACTATGTGTGGTCAGGGACACTGTCATTGCTAAAACAAGTTCCCTAACATCTCATGTCATTTGCTTTTTAGACTATTAGTATTCTGCAGAATGTATTAGCATTCACAGCAGTTCTTTGTTCACTAAATTTAACAAGTAAGACATGCTTTTTATCCCAAAAAACAATAGTCATAAGCTCCTTTACTGAATGTTCTTGTTTGAACTTCTTCGGTCTAGGAGATGATGAATGTCGCAACTGTACTGATTGCTGTTTTGTCTTGATATATTTGAATAAGAAATCCAGGTTTCATCTCTGGTAACAATAAGACCAAAACAATTTTCCATCTTCATTTTTGAAATGCCACAAAAATTCACACGTTGTAGCAAGAACTTTTTTGTGTGTTTGTTAACATCTTTCGCATCTAATCTTTCTATAACCAACAAAGACAAAAATCAAACACAATTGTGATTCATGAAAGTGCCAGTGTTTAAAATTTTTGTCAGTCTTTTTCAAATCACTTCTTAACACTTAAGGCTGTCTGTTGTGCTCTTCATAATGAACAATCATCAGCCCTTTTCAAAATGAGCTATGGGTCTTATTTCAGCATCGCTCATAATATTCAGCCCGTATATGATAAATTTTGTCTGTGAATTTTAGTGGTAGAATTGCTTTATGTCATCAAAAATCGGATGACTTCTCTTACTTCACAGTAGGTGAGATTACAAATTGTAGTTCATGATGAACAGACCCATTGGGTTGGTCTAGTGGTGAACGTGTCTTCCCAAATCAACTGATTTGGAAGTCGAGAGTTCCAGCGTTCAAGTCCAGTTATTTTTACATGGATTTGAATACTTCGATCGTGGATACCGGTGTTCTTTGGTGGTTGGGTTTCAATTAACCACACATCTCAGGAATGACCGAACTGAGAATGTACAAGACTACACTTCATTTACACTCATACGTATCATCCTCATTCATCCTCTGAAGTATTATCTCAACGGTAGTTACTGGAGGCTAAACAGGAAAAGAAAGAAAAGAAGTTCATGATGAACAGTCGTCAGCCTTTTTCAAAGTGAGCTATGTGCCAATGTTTTATTTCAGCGTCACTCATAACATTCAGCCCATATATGACAAATTTTGTCTGTGAATTTTAGCGGCAAAATTGTTTTATGTCATCAAAAATCATATGACTTCTCATATTTCAGAGTAGGTGAGATCAGAAATTGTAGCACTCTTTAAAAATGGATGAATGTAAACAACTAATAACAAAATTACTAAACTATTGCTGCTAATAGCTGATTATTGATTCAACTAAATCAGCTATGTAAGCGCAATTTGTTTAAATTGTGTATATAGGTAGCAAATTCATAACTAAACTTTAAAAACACACCTTGTATTTTATTAATGATACAGTTATGATTACAGTTTATTATTTCAATTTTCTTGATTTAATAAAAGAAACATTAATTCATAAAAAATCAACAGTGAAATAAATTTCATTATTTAGACTGTAACTTTAAAAGTTACAAGATGTAGTGTTATGATAATGATAGATATAAAGAAATATCGTTTTTCTATTTCATAATTGTTAACAATACACTGATTTTTTTTTTAAAGCACTCATCAATGACTCCCTAATTTTATTTAATCTCTTCTAGTAGTTAATTAATCTTCTAACTATAAATGTAATGGAGTCTGAAATAGCTCAGAGTGAATGACTTTGACAGAGCGAATCTGACTCGTGTTAACATTTGGTGATATACCTCTCTAATGGGGGATCCCTTCTGTTGGATTTTATGATTAAGAACTTCAGCATTTCAGCTGGAATCTTCTATAACCCAAGAAATTCAGGTGTGGGTGGGAAATATGAACCAGTTAATTTCTGGAGAAAAAAATAAATTTTACAAGTGCTTCGTCCAAAAAAATATTTGGCAGATAAATATCCACACCTAGAAAATATTTTAAGCTAATAACTTTGTGATTTTATTTCTCTTAGGTTACAATAATTTCTTTAGGTCCTTTTCATTATCCGTCCATCTTTCTAATCCTTATTAACTTTTCCTTAAGTGAATTTAGGTCTAAGCTGAAGATGCTTGAACTTCTGAAATTGTTATATTTTATTGATCGATAAGACGATTTTCCAGTGGATTCGAAAATGGCTGGTTTAAGGTATAATCAGACCTTTTAATTTCCACTGGTAAAATTACAACCTAATAAATTAGAGGGTAATAAAATAAAAATGATTTTCTAGGAGAGAAAGATTTTATCAGATCTAAACCGGTCTAACGCAACCAATCGTTAACTAAACTCTACAGTTTACTAAATAGGGGTCAGGATTCTTCATCTAACGAATACTAGGAAAGAGGAATCTCTCTAGAGTGCTGGCTATTAAAAAGTTATGTTTCAGTTGTAAGTTCAGCATTGATTGTAAATTGTATAAAATAATTTTAAAACTCTTTCCACTTCAAAAACAATTGAAAATTCTGGGGGCTTATAATGTAAACAATCGGGTAGTGCGTGCTTTTTTATCTATATGAAAAGGCCATTCTGCTTTGGAACAATTTTGTATGTCTATGAATATGAGTGGTCTATGCAAAAATAGCTTTTTAATTTACGTAAGAATGAATTGTGTGAAAGTTACAGTGTGACTGGTGTTGAGTGCTTGAAAAGAGCTAGTGATAAGTTTCAAAAGTATTATAGAGACGTGAAACCATCAATAAAAACCGAGTCAAGCATTATTGATTTAGATGTTTCTTTTGATGCAAAATAGCACAAAAAAGGCTACACATCAAATTATGATGTGGGAGTGGTAATGAAGAAGCTTCAGGCTTAGTTATAGACTATGTAGTTTTGAGCAAGTTCTGTAAAAACTGCGTAAAGACAGAAAATATTCTTCGAAAGACAGTCTAGAATTTGCATTCTGGTATGAAGGCCATAAAACAAATTGTGATAGAAACCATTAAGGTTCATTGCGAGCAATGGAACTGAAGGCTGCAGAAATTCTATAGCAACGTTTTTTGTCACATAACTTTAGATACATTAGATTGATTGCTGATGGGGACTCTACAAGTATTTAGTGGTTTATAAGAAAACTTATGGCAGTGATGTTTTAGATAAGATAAATGTATCATGTTTTTAAATGTTTAGGGACTGCCTTACACAAATTAGTTAAAACATGCAGTAATCAGTAAATAACTTTGGGTGGTAAGACACATGGCAGCCTAAAAGAAACTGCAATTGCTCACTACAACACAAATGCCACAGCAGCTAATGTCAATAAGGATGTTGTTGAATCAATGAAGGCAGTTGTGCTAGCAACCCTTCATCACTTTTCTCAACCGATGTAGAACCAAAGCACACAAAATGTTCTGCCGGCCAAGAAAGCTGGTGTTTTTATAATAGAACATTTGCCGAAAATAAAGTACCTGGTAATCACACTATGAATGTACATACACCAATAAATTTAATAGTACTTAAACACCTATTTATCGTCGGCTTAGTGATAGCAATTTATTAGCCAGGTGTATAAAAGGACTTACTTAGAATCATAACGAGAGTCTTCACAGCTGCATATGGAGACTGTGCGAAAAAATCTCATAATGTTTCTAAAGGACTTGTGGAATCTATGTCACTAGGACTGTTACTGAATTTAATTATGATAATATGGCAAGAATCATGGTGATGCAAACAGCTTTAATATTGCCTGGTGGTAAGGCTACACGTTACGCTAGACGATGACCAAAGAAAAAAGGAATGGAGTTTTCAGCACATAGAAAGCACCAAGAAAGAAGAAGAAAGCTAAAGTTTGAGAAGTTAAAAAAAGGAGAAAGAAAAAAAGAAAAGAGGGAGTTATGTATGGTGCTGGGCAATTCTAGAAAAGTTAAGTTTATTTTCTTCGCGTTTTGCCATAAATAAATTCATATAACTTCTTTTCTATGACAGATATCTGCACAATTTTTTTTCCTAATTTGTTCAGAATAACCTGCTCTTACATCTAAAATTTATTTAAAAAAATTGAGTTTTAACTAACAATAAAAAATTGTCATTTCTAAAAAAAAAATTATAACATTTTTTAAAAAGTTAGTCAAAATGTTTCCCTAATACAGAATATAGAGCTATACCATAGTTAATTTGGCATAGACTGTACTTGTACCTAATAAAGTTCATAAGCTATAAGATATTTTATACTATAGGAGCTTACAAGCATACAAAAAAAGCTTGTACATGGGAATATGAAATTTGTAGTGTATGAAAAATTTCACGACTGACTAATATTCAAACTCGGACCTCTGAATGAAAGGCTGAGGATGCTACAACTCTGCCAGGAAAATTTGTTAAATTTTAATTTTTTATGGTTAATGGATGAAAAGTTATTTAAGGGTTGCGTTCTCACTCTGTTGATAGTTTTAATTTTGAATGGGAAGTAAATAGAATTTTAAACAATCTTTAGAAAAAAAAAATTCTGAAATTCAAAGAAAGATTCTCTTCTATAAGAAATAATTCTTTTTTGTAATTGTTTAACACTTTTTAACCAATTTCACTTAAAAAAAAAAAGAAGTTCTGAATTCAACATATATGTCATATTTATTTTTTTTAATAAATATTTACGTTAAACACTTATTTTTTAATAAATGGACTATTTTTTTGCGATTCATTCTTTATTTTTTAAAGATATGTTCTCTGAATACAGAATGTAAATTTTTCCAGAAAATTTAAATGAAAAGTTTTGAATGAAAAAACACACTGCTCATAAAATATTTTTTTATATATCACTGTTGTCATTAAGCAACTTTTACATCCAAATTTATGAAAATTAATTGAAAAGATTAAGAATTAAAAAATACCTCATACTCTGCATTCCAGAGAACATATTATGAACATCTTATAATCCTGCTCATATTTTTAAATAAAAATTTAAAATAAAATAAATATTAAAAAAAATTATTTGTTCAATCTATGTTTACTTTAAATTAAACTTTTTTTTTTTTTTTCTTTAGTTGGAACCCCCACATTATGGGTTAATAATCAATATAATGCTGACTTCTGAAAGTTGATTTTTATTATTTTATACATTTATTTTATTAAATATTTGCACAGAATGTCCTTCAACTAATCATTTTAATGTATATACATACATATAAATCATGTTTAAAATGTTTTGTTATCGATTTTGAAATCGATTTTAAAAACCATCCCTATTTACATTTTATTGTTTATGCATATGTATATGCATAAATATACACAAACATATAAAATTTACTATCTTAGAATGCATTTTAGCAAAAAAATTTAAAGAATACATAAACGTAAACTCGTAATTAAAGTAAATAGATTTATAAAGAAATATTACGGTAAATTTTAAGCAAGAACTCTGTAGCGCCTTTTTTTGTGATTTACATGATTCATTACATTTTGGTAACAGATTTCAGAGGATAAAAATGAATACAAACAAAATTTAGATAAAACATTTTTTTTTCATTTTGAGAGTTTTTTTGAGGATAATAAATAAGAAAGGGTTCCAGAAGAAATGCCAGGTAATTCAACTACATTTCATAAATACAATCCTGATGTAAACAGATTACGTATGTATTGGTGTTGGTATACAGGTGATTCCAAATTGCATGACAATCTCTCAGGAGATGATTCTATAGCCAAAAATAAAAAAAGGATTATTTAAAAAAAGGTCAGAAAATGGTTAGTTAAAGAGTTTTGGCTTGAAAAACATTTAGCCCTGTTTTTCTATTGCCTCTGTGAAATTAAACTGTAGTAAAATTCTTAGGGTACAAATCAAGAGGTAAATTTGGTGCTTCCTTATGGTTTCTGATCTAGAAATTTAATAAAAAAAGTCCCAGATCTCTCAGTAAAATTTTAAGAAAAACAGGGTAAACAGTAAGATTTTTGTCGGAAAAAACACTTTTTTAGTTTCTGGAATCAAATCTAAAAAAATATATTTTCAGTTAAGCAAAGCCAGCAAACTTTTTCCTTTGAGGTTGGATGAAAAACCAAAATGTATGATTTTTATTTTTTTAAATCTATGTTTTATTCATTTTTGTTCTGTTATTGATAAGTTTTCTATTTGTTTTCATTTACGTTATATTGTTCAAACATTGATCAAAATTATTCTGTTTAAAATTGTTTCGCTTTTCCAATCCAGTTTGTGTTGTGTTCCTAATTAAAGTTGAACTTCTGAATCTGCGTTAATTTTAATAAACATTATTTACAACAATTTTCTCAGAATTAAATTTTCTACAGTTAACTATTATTTTTATTTCTTTATTGGTAAATTAACAAAGTTATTTTATTCTAAACCTAAAAAAGTACATTTTCCATCAAAATGTGTTTGTTTAACCCCATTTTTCTTATAACCTAAACGAGATAGAGGTTCAAGACCACTTTCATTCAATCTTTTAAATCAAAAACTGTAAGGAAGCACCAAATTTACTCCTCGATTTGTATAACAATTTTAATACGGTTTAAATTCACAATAGGAGAAGAAAACATGGCTATATGTTTCACGAGACAAAACTCGCAAATAAACCGTTTTCTGACCTATGTTTATATGATCTTTTTTTCTTATTTTTGGGTATAGAATCATCGCCTGAGAGATTGCCATGCAGTTTGCAATCACCTGAATATACAACACTACATTACACACTAACTTAGAGGCTTGACCAAAAAACTGGAAGAAAATACGGATATATTTGAGTAATGCTCAAAAACAAGGTTTCTAATTTAATGAAGCCACTACAGTACCAGTGTTAATATTTAAAGGGCACTAATAAACTTTACTTCAAGATTCAACTGACAATAAATGAAATAAAATTTTATATTAAAAAAAAATAATAATAAAAACAATAATTAAACCATTCTATAACTGTACAAGATTAAAATTAAATAAACTAAATAATAAAAAGTTTAGTACTGACATCAACCTGTGTAGTCATATGTGGTGCAGCAGGTTGCATAATGTACTGCAGAGGCCACTGTGCTGTCGGTATAGGATATCCGGACATCGGTTGGGCAGCGGTATAACGTCCATACTGAGCCAGAGTAGCAGGCAGCATATGTTGAGTTGCGACACCATTCTGCATTAATAATCCAGCCATCATCATATCATAATATGCAACATGAGCCATCTGTTATAGTTATATATACATAAAAATGCTTACTAATTATTTATAAAATACCATTAATTTAAAAATTATTTATTAGCTGTTTACCCGGAATTACTCGGGTTAGCAACTATTAATTATTATAATTACATGAAAAAAAAAAAAAAAAATGAAATAAATAAAAAATTTTGAGATGTATTGCTTTATTTCAATTAAAAACAAAATTAATTTATTAATAATTTTTTGCAATGCATTCTTGAACTAAAATAAGTACAATGAGGTACAGTCGTTAATTAAGCCCCAACGGGAAAATACAACTGGATTAAAAAGATATATTAAAGGTCTGGCGACAAATTTTTACGAAAGGTTTATTATAAATTTCATAATAACATAAATGTATGAAGCGTACTTGGAAAGTAAGTACCCTTTCGTTCTATCACCGTGATCACAGTTCAGAGTATGCACATTACATTCACTTATTTATTCGATAGACTCCAGTATAAGTACGGCGTGTTTATTTACAGTTAAACATTCTTTAAAATGTTCAAGTTGATCAACGATCCTGCCGATTGTGGAATTAGGACAGTTATCATATTTTTAAATGAAAGGGAACTGTCAAACCAACTGATATTCATTCGCAAATCAGTCAAGTTTATAGTGAAAAAGCTATTAGTAATGGAATGGATAGAAAGTGAGTGTGGCTGTTCAATGAGGGACTCTGTAATGTGCATAATGAGCAAAGGAGTGACCACTCTTCCATCATGAATAACAATTTGATAACACAAATGGATGAAAATATTAAAGAAAATAAATGGTTTATAGTTTTTTTCATTATGTATTGAATTCTCCAAAATTTAACACAAACCTAATCAATCACAAACTGTTCTATTTTGTGCCGAAAATGTTAATGGAAGTTCTCAAAACAAAATTATTAGACTCTGCTCAGTCTTTTCTTATTTGATATGAAAGTGTTAGGCGCTAAATGACTACCACTTGTTTTTCCATCTAAAGCAATACGTTGATGGTTACCACTAGAACAATGCAGACATGAAAAATGCACTACAACAGTGCACAACATCTTTAATAGTGGCACCATTCTTTAGCGAAGGAACAAAAAAACGATCCTGATGTTTAATATGAAAAATGCCTTAATAATGAGAGAAATTACATAGAAAACTAGTTTAAGATATACTCTTCTACGCAGTAAAAAAATTATTCTGTGAAAGTTATGTGTATTTTTTAATTTAAAAAAACGGCACTTACTTTCTGGATATGCTTCATATATTACAACAAAATTTGGCTTGTTTTAATAAATATTGAAATCTAATAAGACTTATTTAGGTTTTAAATTTTTTATTTTTGGCGTTCAAAAAAAATATCTACAATAATGTTTCCTATATATATTAATTTAATAAATCAACCCAAGTACAGAATAATTGAAATAGGATTGCTTACCTTACTTCATTAAATAAGTAGAAGTGCTTTCGTGAACTTAATTCGCATCATCAGCTGCATTATATATATATATTTCAAAAAACATTTTAAACTCGCAATATACAATATCATATCACGTATTTGTTTATATTTTACGTTAAAAATTCTTTAAACTAATTAAATTTTATTAAAATCCTTTAAATTAAATTTATTCTACCATACTTTAAAAAGTTATACAGATTTAAAAACTTTTATATAAATTAAAAATATAAATCAAACAAGATGTAAAATATAAAAGTTGTTTTAAAGTTATAAAGATTAATTAATTAAAATTGATATTACAATTAATTTACAAAAATTAAAATGTACAAGTTTTTATACACGTGAACAATGTAATATCAATATAAAAAAATGAAGTAAAATTAAATTAAAAAATAAAAACTTCTAAAGTAAAATCAAGAAATTTAAGTAAAGTAAAATTATATGCTAGCCGTTTCACTGAATTTACTTTACAAACCAGGTTAGAAGATCAATTACTCAACATTATTATCAAAACAGATAGAGTGGTGCTACCTACTGCAGCCTTTAAAATATAATCGTCTTCACACTTTTTTCTGAAGATTGATCATATTAAATTTATTCTTATAAATTATTATATATTTTTTTCACTTAATTTTAAATTAATAGTAATACCAATTTTAATTAACCTTTATCACTTTTAAACAATTTTTATATTTTAGATCTTGTTTGATTTATAATTTAAAATTTTTAATGTAAATAAAAGTTTTTTTTAAAAGTATGATAAAGAAAATTTAAATTTAATTTAAACGATTTTAATAAAAATTAAGTATTTTAAAGAAAATTTAACATAAAATAAAATAAGTGTTATGAGATTGTACAGCGGTTTCAGTAATTCATAGGAAGATTGTAGGGAAATTTCTAGATGTTATATTGGTATCCCCGAAAGCCTCCAACCAAAAAGTTTGTTTATCAGCAGTTGTAACCACAACGTCAGTTCTTGTAATGTTGTTGCGGTAAGTTTAGTGAGTTACTATGTTCTCAGATGACAAAGCAAAGTGTGTTTTATTGATGGCTGAATTAAAATCCGTAATTTTAGTTCAACGTGCGTTTCGACGTGAATTCGGAAGAGATCCACCACACAAAAATAACATAACACGTTGGTTCAAATGATTCGAAGAAACCGGATCGGTTAAGAAACAGAAATCAACCGACAGACCAAGTGTACCAGATGAAGTTAAACTAATTAGACAACTGGCAATTAGAAGTCCTGGGAAGTCCATCCCCCTGGGGAAGCGTCGAATTAGGTATTCCAAAATCAATAGTTCACAAAGTTTTAAATAAAAAACTGAAATTACACGCTTATAAAATCCAGATACTGCAGGAATTGAAACCCGATGATGGTGTAAAACGTTACGATTTCGCTGTTGAAATATTGGACAGAATAAGTGAAAACATTTTTAGATGATATAATTTTTACAGACGAAGCTACATTCCATGTGAATAGATGTGTTAACAGACACAATTCACGACTATGGGGCTCTGAAAACCCACACGCAATTATTGAGAAACAACGCGATTTGTTAATAAGTTAATGTTTGGTGTGGTGTGATGAAAAATCGTGTAATGGAATGCAAAGTTGGCGGGAGTTTCACAATTTCTCCCTTCAAAAAGCAGAACCTGGACAGTGTACCTTGCTGCTGGATGGTTCTAGAATTGGGGGTGTTTAAGGGTTTATTTTTAATGACGGGTCTAAATTCTAAGTTTTGTGTTATTTTATATTTTAAATTTTAAGAACGGATTTAATAACATTCCAATCCGTTTTTCGTGTAATAGGGCCTTTCTTCTTCACTGAAAAAACAATTAATGGAGTTGCGTATCTTGACATGTTAACCGATTATTGCTTTCCTCAGCCGGATGAACTCGAAAACATTCATCGACTTCATTTCCAACAAGACGGTGCTCCCCCGCACTTCAATGCATTGGTAACGGACGCTTTGAACAAAGAATTTGGAGATCGATGGATAGGCCGGCAAGGACCTGTACTTTGGCCTCCAAGAAGTCCAGACCTGACACCTTGCAATTTTTTCTTGTGGGGATACATCAAAAGCGTTGTTTATACACAAAAAATTTGCGACCTAAACCGCTTAAAAAACAGGATTAATGAAGCAATGACAACCATTAATGAAAAAATGTTAACTAATGTTTGGAGAGAAGTTGAGTATCGTTTGGACATTTGTCGGGCGACTAAGGGCGCACATATTGAAATTTATTAATTATGTAAAAAAAATGTTTGAGACGACAAATTTGAAAAATAAAAAACATAAACTGTAAGTAATTCTGTTTTAATTTAAACTATGTACAAAACTGCACCATTCTTTTATGATAACCCTGTATATTGCAAGTTTATGATGGTTTTTGAAATATACATGTAAATGTAATGCAATTGATGATGCGAATTAAGTTCGCGAAAGCGCTTCTACTTATGTAATGAAATAAGTTAAGTAATCCTATTTCAATTATTCTATACTTGAGTTGATTTAATAAATTATCTGTATTGGTAAAAAGGAATGTGATTCATAAAAGAATTGTTTAAAACACACACACACACACACACACATATACACAATCTGAAAAAATTTTTTAATTAAATTTTATTTTTAGGAACTTTATTTCTGTTTGCTTTCAATAATTCAACAGAAAGAGGTTTAAACCTAAAACTTTTGAATGAGAATGAAATAAATCGCTCTACCAAACGTTTACTTGTTATAATAAATCAAAATTTATTATTACATACTACAATTGTTGTAGTACTGATGAATTAATTCACCACATAAGCTTGCAAAGAAGTTTGTATATGGGAAAATGAAAGTGGAAATTTGTAGTGTATGAAAAAAAAGCATTTTCATACCCCTACCAGGATTCAAACCTGGGACCTCCAGATGAAGTCAGACACTACCATTCTGCTGTGGAAATTGACTGAGGTGATTATCACCATGGATAATATTTTGAATATTATTTTTAATTATTTATAGCTTTTATGTTCTACATAAAAAAAAACCTACACCGACAGACATGCGTATAAAATGATATATAATAACTCCAAACAAATATATTTCTGCCATATTATACTTAAAAAAGTATATATGAGCATGCATGTACATAACAAAGAACATCCCAATCAAAAGATTGGTGACAAGTGATAAAAAGTAATATTTACTTTTGGATACATATTGTGGGCTTAAAGAGTTAGCAGACAGCAAAATATACATGTACATATGAAAATGGGAAACCACTTCACTCTTTGTTTTCTGTAATAGGTATGGAATGCCAATTATTAGTTTTGAAAATAACTGTGCTTTTTTTTTTTAGAAATGCTTATATCTGATATGAATTGCCAATAAGCATTTATTTATGAAACTAAAGAGATGTAAAATTATAGATATCCATGATGAAATAATAGCATCTGTCTTCAATTTGGAGTTTCCATGTTTGTATAGTGTCATTTTATATAAGCTATAAATTTTCATATTCCTTTGAGTAGGTTAGAATTACAAATGATTAAAAGTTGTAAAAATACTGTCAAATCCACTTGTATAACTCTTCGGAGAAAAACTTCGGAAAAGAAATTAAAAAGTAGAAAAAAATTTGTTTAAAAAAGAATTTAAAAAATTAATAATAATCATATCTCTAAAGAATGACAAATACAAATATTTTTTATACTTTTCTATATGCTACTTAATTTAGGTAAACTGAAAACCAACTTTTTTCTAATTGGTACTTGATTAAAAAAACAAAAAATTCAATGAAACAAAATCGTTTCGTAATAAAATATAAATAAAAAATATCATGATAAATTTTTTATTAACAAGAAATCTCATCACATGAGTAACAGATTTGAGGAATATCTCTGGTGTTGAAGTTAGAAACCTTAAACAATACACTAATTGATGAGTTATAAAAATAGGAAATGGGAGAAATGAAAATAATTGTTAACTTCAGAAAATTAAATATTTAACAAAAATTTCAGAAGTCCACCTTTGAATGAAAACAGCCAAAAATAAAGAATTATAAAACTCAATGAATTTTTATGGTACAACTAACTATTCATACTACTTATGAAATAGTAATTTTATTTTAAAAAAAATTATGGTCAAAATATCTTTAACATTTTCTATTTTAGTATTATGATATTTAAAAAATTTTATTTTGTCTTTCTAAAATTTTAAAATCATAGAATTAAATTTCATCACAGATGTGATGTTAATCGTACGTTGACACAGTACCTATACTAAAGGGTGTTCCATATAAAACAACCTATCTATGTCAGTAGATATATTTAAATAAAAAAGACATTTGTAAGTTATTAAATTATTATTTCCAAACTTTCCAATACCTTAAATTTTAAAAGAAATATTGGAAGTGGCCGCCATTTTTATAAATACACGCTTCTTTACACTGTGTTTCTTGCAACTGTTTTCAGAGTTTGTGGGTTGATATTTAAAACGGCTAGTTCAATATTGACCTCCTGATGTTTAAGTGTTTATGGTTTGCTGCTGTAGGTTTTTTGTCTGAGGTAACCCCAAAGAAAAAAATTTGGCACAGTCAAATCTAGAGATACTGGTGGTCATAAACCACGACCAATAACATGATCACCAAAGAATTTATTAACGAAATCAGATGTTGAATGTGCATAGTATGATGTAGCACAGTCATATTGGAATCAGCAGTATCAATATTCTTCCAAGACTGAAACATTGAATTGCAATAATATATTCTGATATCGTTCCACAGTAATGGAATAATCAAAGAAAAGATGACCGATAATTTTTTTCATATCGCACACTATAAGCCCAACTTCTGCGGCTACTATTGTTTTTCATGATACATGTGGGAATTTTCAACATTCCAAATCCTACTGTAATGGCTCTTTGCACATCCAGATGAAACCATGCCTCATCCGTGAAAAAATCGAGTCCATAACATGAATACCCTCACACATGAATCGACAAAACTGATGACAGTATTCTAGCTGTTTTTCCTTGTCTGGATCAAGGTGATGAAATGTTTGAATTTGATGTGGTCGTAAGTTTAATTTTTTTGTCAACCGATGAACGGTTCATTTTGGTAAATTAATTTGGTGAGGCAGTTAATAAATCTTTGATTTCAGCGACTGTGTCTGCATTCAACGTCATCGATCTGTTGTATTCCTTGTTACTAAAAGAACCTGTCTCTCTAAATTTAGCCACTAATTTCAAAACTGATGTCTTATTAGCTGCTGGTTAATCACGGTACTTACGGCAAAAAGATTCTTGCACTGCAACTACTGACCATGTGCTAAAGTGAGACTTACGAATAAAAACATGTTCATCTTGTGAAAATACAACTTTCTCTCTAACAATGCACCGAGCTTTGATATTATTGCTTTGTTATAACTATTAGTAGCAGTCCACTGCATCGGCACGATGTTCACTTGTTGGACGAGTCAATTCCAGGAAAATGTGGAGGAGTTGGGCAGTCAATTCAAATACTATAGAAAACCAATTTGTTGGGTGCGTTTTACACAGGACAACCTGTATTAACGTTACAGTTATGACATTAGTTGCAAGACTTCACCTAAAAGCTTATTTAATTTTTAATAAACTTAATATTTACCATCAGTACTTGTTTTCAAAATACTTAACATTCTAATCCCTTTTCAAAATAGTTATATAATAATTTTGTTGAAGTAATTCCTTTCATAGATGTTTGAAAATGACTATCAAATCACAATTTTGTGGTTTTCTTTAATTATGTTGTTTCAGAGTTAATTTCAAGATATTATGAGGTGTAGTTTTGTATATAATTCAACCTTTTTTTGTGTTATTGAATAAATCTTGATTAAAAAAAAAAAAATTGCATACGAGGTGTATGAGAAAAGTAATGGATTGGTAACACTGCGAGCGATCTGGCAACGCTGTGTCTACCGGTCCATGCCACAGACCGATTTGTTCATCCCTTCCACATGCTCAGTAAAAGTTTTAACTCCGTTCAGCCAACACATTATTTTTGACAGCGCATCAGTGAAGTTGTGTGTAACAAAAATGGAGCATTGGAGTTCAGAGCAAACGTTGTGCAATCAAATGTTGTGTTAAACTTGGGGAATCTGCGAGTGTAACCTTTGAAAAGTTGAAACAGGCGTACAGGGAACACAAGTTTTCCGCTGGCACAAATCATTTTTGGAAGGCCAAGAACACGTTGAAGCATCAACCTCGTTCAGGGAGACCTTCAACTTCAAAATCTGACGAAAACGTTGAGCGTCTGAGGGTTCTTGTGAGATCAGACCGTCGTTTAACAATAAGGATGATGAGTGAATAGTTAAATTTAAACACTTTCACCGTATATTAAATTTTGACAGACAATTTGGACATGCGAAAGGTTTGTGTGAAATTGGTGCCGAAAAACCTAACAACGGAACAGAAGGACAATTGAAATGTATGCATTGATCTTCTTGAGAGGATTGATAATGACCAAGAATTCTTCAATCGTGTGATCACAGGTGATGAATCCTGGATATTTGAGTACGATCCTGAAACACAGTGGCAAAGCGAAGAGTGGCACATTCCATCATCTCCTCGACCGAAAAAATGTCAAATGAGCCAGTTAAATATAAAAACCGAGCTGATTTGAGTTGTGTGACTCAAATTGATTTGAGTCGTTATTTCAGTCGAGTGCTGATTTTGAGCCTATTCACCTGATTTGAGTCGTTGTGACTTTTTCGTTTTCTCGAAATTGAAACGTGTCTTAAAAGGATGTCATTTTGGAAATCTGGAAAACATTCAAAAGACAGTGACCGACCAGTTAAAAGCCCCACCAGGTACAGCCTTCCAGCGCTGTTACCAGGAGTAGGAACAACGACTCTGCCGGTGTATAGCTGCCCAAGCGAACTACTTTGAAGGAGATAATATTGTTGTTTGAAAAAAATAAAAACTGGTAAGTAAAAAGTCAGTCTCATTACTTTTCTCACACAGCTAGTATAATCCAAAAAGTAATTGTATACCTAACTGTGTTTTGTTTAGTGGAATATGACAATAATATTTAGTTTATTATTACAAGGGTCATTCAATATTTAGACACATAACCGTGCAGGCAAAACCATTGGGAAGAAGGTAATGATACTTTCAGAATAGTAAATAGGTAAATTCTATGATGGCTTCAACTACAAGTAAAATTGTTTTTTATATAATCTCAAAATCTCATTTTAGTCCTCTTGAAGTTTGTGAATCTTTGAACAAGCATACCATGATCTGTTTTTTGCGTTCTGAAAGGGGAAAAACCAGTTAAAATTTACTCTTATATGACTGAACAATATGATCAAAGATGTATGAACTGTAGACATTTTTACATGCGGGCAGAAAAATTTAAATATTGAAAAAAATTGTAATGTTGATAAAACATACTATTCTAGCCTCCAGAGCAATTTGTGTCTTTAATTAATGAATGACCTTTGTATATTATATATTTAAAATTTTATGTTTAATTTCATAAATACAAGTAATATATAAGATAAAATTAAAATTTTTGTGGTTTTTAAATATGATCTTACTTGATCCTGAAATTTATTTGGTAAATTTTACGAACTGCCATTCACGGATTTAAAATTATAAAAAATAGAAAAAATAATTAACTAAAATAATATTACAAAATCAGGCAATAAAGATTAAAATAAACAATACGATTCTTATTACAAGTGACTGAAAAACAAGAAAATATATTTCTATGAAATATGCTAGTTAAACCTAGTGTTTGGACTGCCAAATTTGCTATACACTTCCATATCAAGTAAATCCTAATGAAGAAGAAGATAATACAAATAAAATGTACTAAAATATGACAATTTTATCTTTTAAAGTATATATATGTCACCAATCCTATATTCTTATTTACTATTTATTCAAATTTTTAGGTTACCTTACTATTTATATTCAACTTTATCCATTTATTTTCTATCACTTATCTATCCGTCGATTTTACATTCTAACACCTCTTTTTTATAACCTTCCTTACCTCATGTATCCATCATTTCCTTGACCTTGAGATTCTTTCTTACAACTTCTAATTCCAACAATCTTTTCTAAACCTGTTCAAACACCATACCCATTCAACCAACATCTCTGTTTTTTTTTCTTCAACTTTTCCATCACAATTAATATTTTAACAAATGAAATTCTAATTCTTCCTTAAAATGTTTTCTTCATTATGCTTCTTCAAATGTAATTTTCATACCTTGCAAGCACACTGCTTCCTTCACATTGTTATCCTTAGTGCTACTCCGTAAATCAAAATTTAATTGTAAGGATCCTAGATGAAAAATGTAATATTCAAAATTTAATTCATTCTTAAAAAACAATGTATTTTTTAAAATCTTTACTTATTACAAAAAAAAACCGCTTTAAACTATGATGACTTTAATAAAATAATAATTTAAATAATTATTTGATAAACAAATAATTTTACAATATTACCTCGCTTCCTTCTCGCCAAATTCTAGTGTCGCCTCTGTATGTGCTTCTTTTTTTCTGACCACCATCAGCAAATTTAACAAGAAGTGGTTCTTTGCTTCCTTGGATATTACTACCATTAAATAACTGTATAATCTGCTCACATTTCTCTTTCGACTCCATTCTAGAATGAGAAAGAAAAAATAACTTATTAAATTTTAATTTCATCTTACTAAGAAAATTAATTTATAATTAAATTACATAAAGTCTATGTAGACCTAAAGCGGTGTAATATGCCAAGAATAATGGAATAAAAGGTTGAACGGTAGTGTAACTTTCATTAATCCTGTGCGTCAATAGTTTACTGAATTCAAAGAAATGAATTGCACAAGTAATAAAATATTCTTTATAATATGGTTTGATCTTTTCTATTTAAAGTCTACATAGGAATTACTTTATTTTTTCAACAAAAAATTGGTTGGTCTGACACACTCTTTCCCATTACTTTCTAAATTAGATTAATCTTAAACTGCAACAAAATTACCCTGATCATTCTTGTACTCCATATCTTAACCCATTTTTTTTTTGTCTTCAGTCATTTGACTGGTTTGATGCAGTTCTCCAAGATTCCCTATCTAGTGCTAGTCGTTTCATTTCGGTATACCTCCTACATCCTACATCCCTAACAATTTGTTTTACATATTTCAAACGTGGCCTGCCTACACAATTTTTTCCTTCTACCTGTCCTTCCAATATTAAAGTAAATGTTCCAGGATGCCTTAGTATGTGGCCTCATAAGTCTGTCTCGTCTTTTAACTATATTTTTCCAAATGCTTCTTTCTTCATCTATTTGCAGCAACACCTCTTCATCTCTTATTTTCAACACCTCTTTCTTTATCCACCCATCTGATTTCTAACATTCTCCTATAGCACCACATTTCAACGTACAAGTTTCACTTCCATGTAAAGCGACGCTCGAAACATACACTTTCAAAAATCTTTTCCTGACATTTAAATGAATTTTTGATGTAAACAAAATATATTTCGGTACTTACGTATTAACGCCACTGCAGCTACAGATGCTGTTTAGGTTATCTTGATTTCATGTACTGACAAATCGTACGTATATCAAAATAACCTACACTCGTTAACCTCTTATAATTAACTTATTAAATATGCATAATATATACAACTTATAAATAATATAACCTTAATGTTATAGCACTGAAATCCAATTAATGTTAATCCACCGAAATCCGATTGACTACTTTGTTTTTAAATACAGCTTTATTAACACGGTGGCGTTAATACGTAAGTACCATTAATTATAAGAGGTTAGCAAGCGAAGTGAGCGTAGGTTATATTTAGTTAGGTTATTTTGATATACGTACGATTTGTCAGTACACGAAGTCAACATAACCTAAACAGCAACTGTAGCTGCGGTGGCGTTAATACGTAAGTACCTATATTTCTGACTGAAGGTTCATTTCGCCTGTGCTATTTGGCATTTTATATCGCTCCTGCTTCGTCCATCTTTAATAATTCTACTTCCCAAATAACAAAATTCTTCTACCTCTATAATCTTTTCTCTTCCTAGTTTCACATTCAGTGGTCCTTCTTTGTTATTTCTACTACATTTCATTACTTTTGTTTTGTTCTTCTTTATTTTCATGCGATAGTTCTTGTGTAGGACTTCATCCATGCCATTCATTGTTTCTTCTAAATCCTTTTTACTCTCAGCTAGAATTACTATATCATCAGCAAATCATAGCATCTTTATCTTTTCACCTTGTACTGTTACTCCGAATCTAAATTGTTCTTTAACATCATTAACTGCTAGTTCCATGCACAGATTAAAAAGTAGCGGGGATAGGGAACATCCTTGTTAGACTCCCTTTCTTATTACGGCTTCTTTCTTATGTTCTTCAATCATTAGTGTTGCTGTTTGGTTCCTGTAAATGTTAGCAATTGTTCTTCTATCTCTGTATTTGAACCCTAATTTTTTTAAATGCTGAACATTTTATTCCAGTCTACGTTATCGAATGCCTTTTCAAGGTCTATTAATGTCAAGTAAGTCTGTTTGTTTTTCTTTAATCTTCCTTCTACTATTAATCTGACGCCTAAAATTGCTTCCCTTGTCCCTATACTTTTCCTGAAACCAAATTGGCCTTCTCCTAACACTTCTTCCACTCTCCTCTCAATTCTTCTGTATAGAATTCTAGATCTTAACCTATATTAACCTGAAAAAATGGTTTCTTCATTATGCTTGAAATGTAATTTCCGTATCTTGCACACTGCTTCTTTTTACATTGCAATCCATAGGGCCACTCCATAAATCAAAATTTAATTACAAGGACCCTAGATAAAAAATGCAATATTCAAAATTTAATTCATTCTTAAGAAACAATGAATTTTTTAAAATTAAAAAAAAAAAAAAATGTTTTAAATAATGAAGACTTTAATAAAATAAGAGTTTAATTTATTTCATAAACAAATTTAATTTATATTTCAATAGTACTTTACTTTGATGAAATACGAAAACTGTCAAAGAGAAAACTGCCAGTTCACATGATGTGATGCATGTAATCATGTGTTGATGTGATACATGTATTTTTTAAGTCAATCTATGAATGATTGAGGAAAGATTGTTACCTGAATAAAATTATAAGAGGAAAAAACAAACAGGTAGTCTAGGAAGAGATGAAAGCTTTCATGATCTTAATAATTAGTAATATAAGAGCACAGAACTAAATAAGAAAAAAAAATAAAAGATTAATTTAAATAATAACAAGAACTTACCTAGCGAATCCAACACCTTTGCTATTTCCAGCAGTATCCCGTAGTATTCGAGTTGATATAACTTGTCCGTATTTTGCAAGCATATTTTCCAGATCAGTTTCTTTAAAACCAGGCGGAAGATTTGCAATGTATAAATTAGTAGGATCTTGCTCTTGTTGCTGATTTTAATTTAACGAATTATAACGTACCGATACGATAAAACAAAAACAAAAAAAGAAACAAAACAAACAAAAATTAAGTTAATTTTATAATTTTAAAAACATATTTATTATTAATAATAATAATAATAATAATAATAATAATAATAATAATAATAATAATAATTAAAATAATTAATTTAATATTAACATTATCAAACCAATTTTATTTCCTTATTTTAATTTTTTATTATTTAATAACAGTATATTTATGTTATAACTGATGTTCTTACATCGAATACATTACTTCTGATTTCTTAGAAATAATGACATATTTATTTATTGTTGTATCTATAAGGAGTAGTATTACACATAACACTGTATGACATACTGTAGAATAATTATACTTCTATGACCCATCTGTATATGAGCAGACCATTAATGAAAGACATAGTTCATATCAAAACTAACTTAATATAAATGTTTTTGAATGTTTTAGAAGAATATAAAAATTTAAACAACAAACAAATCATTTAAAAAAAAAAAACAAATTTAAAGTTTTATTTTTTTTAAATAAATAACAAATGAAAATTTGGTAATTATATACAATTATCGATTCGCCTCTGATTTTGATAATTTGTAATACGCCTTATTTAGAACCTAAGTTATTCATTATAAATTAAATAATTTGCCGGAAGTGCCTTTCAACCGAGTTATATCCCTTGTAAGTTACACCAAAAATGTCATAATTCAGTATTATGTAAATGTGTAATGTACATTATTCTAAAACTAAATAATTTGTTATTGCATACAATTATGCACTAGACCTAGGCGAAGGTTAGATTATATAGATATCGTATGAAGTTCAGTAAATTGAATCATTAGTTACCTAACCTAACTAAACTCAACTAAATTTCACTTAAACCAAATTATTTACTCTGTAAATAATGTATACTGAAAATTTACCAAAACCTATACCTTAAGCTAAACCTAACTTAATTTAGTTTTAAGTGAATCTAATCCTCATTCTTAACTTAATTTCACTGAAATAAAATTATTTTGTCTGAAAATAATGTATATTACGCTTGTACAGTGATTAATAACGAAATTTTTGGTGAGGGTACTATGTAACTCACAAGAGAATTAACTTAGGTGACGGGTGTTTCTGATGAATAATTTCAATTGTAATGAAAAACTTAGGTCCTAAATAAGGTATATTCCAAATTTCAGAAAAATTGGAGACAAGACTATAAATTGTATATAATTACCAAAGATTTTTAATAATTTAATTTACATTTTTTTATCATAAGCTGAAATAGAGATGCATTCATACAAACAAAATACTATTATCGGTAACATTAGAAGTTACCAGGGAAAAAAATATAAAATATTTTTATACTTCAAGTTTAAATAAAACACACACACACATGAGTTCATTAATGTTAAGTCTATATCAGATAACTTTAAATCAACAACTACGACATATTCCTTTTTTTACTATATTTATTAACTAAAATTTTTAGAAATTATAAGTATTGAATCTTATGTTTTTTTTTAATACAATAAAGTTGTATTTTTCTTGTATATCTCGCTATATCGGATATATATATATATATATATATATATATATTTTTATAACCAACCAATATTTACTATCTAAAAATCCAGATAAAATTTTATAAACTTTTATTATTCTATAAAACCATAATTTCATTATACTTTGTTAATTTTTTTTTCTTCTTTTCTATAAATAAAGTATTTTTATTAGTTACACTATTCATCTTTTTTTACTGATTTTTTGAAGAAAACTGTAGTATTATTTTCAGTTACACGGTGGGATTGAGAGTGAAATTGAATTTTCTTTACGTTTTGGGGTATAAGGAACACAAAAATATATTCATTAAACTTTACAACTCGAAAATCTACAAAACTACTAGATTAATTTTATTTACTTTTAGATATTTGAAATAATGTAACTGAAGTTGTAAATGTGAAAATTTGATGCAAATTTTTTGAATCGTTCTTCAATTACGCTTAATTTAAGGTCAATAAAAGACTTCATAACCTTAATTTGAGGTTATGTTGACTTTGTACTTGTGTATTTTTCATACGTGCTTGGGCAGCAAGTTACAATGGTGGGAGAAAAAAATAATTGAACAAAATTAAATAATGCAAAGTCGATCTTGCACAGAACTGGGCAAGAATTTTTTAACCACAAAATGTTCATTTTCAACCAGTTTACTGCTTACAATATGCCCCTCCTATAATGCATATAGAATGGCCTCACAAAAGAACTGTTATCAGATATAAAACATTTTTTTTCTAGTTTTTAATAGTTATATAGAATTGCATTTTAACTACATATATAGATTTAGTAAAAAACTGAACATAATAAATAAATAACTTATAGATTTAACTCTGTGAAATAAACATAAATAGTACATATAGCTGTACCATTATAAACAGGAAGATAAAAATATAAAATAACGATATTAAGAATTTATGATGAAAAATTTTTCACTATCTTCAGATGTGTTATGTTAATATAGTAATGTGTTCCAATAAAGTAGTATTGTATGTTACTTTACGATGTTTTAGATTCAAATCAGTTACTACAGTACAATATTTTCAATTAGGCTGTAAGGTAGAATACTTAAAGACTGTTCAATAACCATATTTTATGATTTGAAAAAAAGATGTAAAAATGAAATCCAGCTATAAAAATATAAGAACTATCAATAAATACTCAGTATTGTAGTTTTATTTTATACATTCTATTTTATTCCATAAAATTCTCATTTTTAAATGTAAAATTCAGCGATATTTTAATGTGTTACATTTACTCAATTGTTTTTTTTTTGAATGGCCACATTATAGTGGAGACTTATTGTATTAATTTTTGGTTCCTTCCTAAACCTACTGCATTATTAATTGTTAAAAAAAAATTAGTACACAAAATATCTGAAAAAAATTATCAACACGTCTATGATTTATTTTCCCAGATATTAAATACTTTTTATTAAAAAAAAGTTAGGAGAAGACCAATTTGGTTTCAGGAAAAAAATAGGACAAGGGAAGCAATATTAGGCATTAGATTAATAGTAGAACGAAGATTAAAGAAAAACAAACCAACTACTTGGCATTTATAGACCTAGAAAAGAAATTCGACGTAGACTGGAATAAAATGTTCAGAATTTAAAAAAAATTAGGGTTCAAATACAGAGATAGAAGAACGATTGCTAACATTTACAGGAACCAAACAGCAACAGTAATAATTGAAGAACATAAGAAAGAAGACGTAATAAGAAAGGGAGTCTGACAAGGATGTTCCCTATTCCCGTTACTTTTTAATCTTTAGATGGAACTACCAGTTAATGATGTTAAAGAACAATTTAGATCCGGAGTAACAGAACAAGGTAAAAAGATAAAGATGCCACGATTTGCTGATGATACAGTAATTCTAGCTGAGAGTAAAAAGGATTTAGAAGGAACAATGAACAACATGGATGAAGTCCTATGCATGAACTACCGCACGAAAATAAACAAGAACAAAACAAAAGTAATGAAATGTAGTACAAATAACGCAGATGGACCACTGAATGTGAGAATAGGAAGAGAAAAGATTATTGAGGTAGAAGAATTTTGTTATTTGGGAAGTAGAATTACTAAAGATGAACGAAGTAGGAGCGATATAAAATGCCGAATAGCACAGGCGAAACGAGCCTTCAGTCAGAAATATAATTTGTTTACATCAAAAATTAATTTAAACGTCAGGAAAAGATTTATGAAAGTATATGTTTGGAGCGTCACTTTATATGGAAGTGAAACTTGGACGTTCAGAGTATCTGAGAAGAAAAGATAAGAAGCTTTTGAAATATGGTGCTATAGGAGAATGTTAAAAATCAGATGGGTGGATAAAGTGACAAATGAAGAGGTGTTGCAGCAAACAGATGAAGAAGCATTTGAAAAAATATAGTTAAAAGAAGAGACAGACTTATAGGCCACATATTAAGGCACCCTGGAATAATCGCTTTAATATTGGAGGGACTGGTAGAAGGAAAAAATTGTGTAGGCAGGCAACATTTGGAATATGTAAAACAAATTGTTAGAGATGTAGGATGTAGAGGGTATACCGAAATGAAACGATTAGCACTAGATAAGGAATCTTGGAGAATTGCATCAAACCAGTTAAATAATTGAAGACAAAAAAAAATGAAAAAAAAATTCTTATCAACAAACTACCAGAAAAACAAAATATTATCTTTAAATTAACTATGCGGCTGAACTGAACCTTTATACAAACATTAACTGTTGTTCTATTTACACTTGTAACTTTTAAAATTTCCTTAAACATAACTAATATGTCAAAATACATCTAATTATTAATTTGAAACAAAAAACTATTTGTATATAAATGAAGACAAATAAGACTATGAGAATTAAACCTACTTCCCCAAACATAAAAATTAGATTAGATGATTTTAAATATTTATTATATTTAAAACAAGAAAACTTAACATTTTTTTTATACTAAAAATAAAAAAAAAATATCACTTTATGCACATTAAGAATGTAAACAAAAGCTATATAAACAGCTGTACAGGCAAATATCGTACTTCTGATGCTGTCACAAAATATGAGTACATCTCACAGTATTAATATTGCTATTTTTCTTAACTAAAAACTACAGTCGAATAATAAAGCATGTAAAATTTTAACAACATAAAAAATTTAGTAAAATAATTTTAAAATAATGAAATTTATTCATTAGTATACTTTTAAAAGAATTTACAATAAAATTAAAATACGTATAAAGTTTTATTTAACGGAATGTAATTCGCTAAATTCAGTGATCAATTTAGTTTTTAGTTTTAGAAAATTTTTACAACGGCTTAGAACCACAAGTAGGTTTTTTTTATTTTTTGGTGTTTATACTTGAAAACTTGAATTGACTTATAATTTGTACGGATTTCATGTAATTTGGAAAATAATGGTAAATATAAGTCAATCTTTAATGCAGTACAATAATTTTATATCAAGTTCGAACCAGAATTTTTAATGTCTTTTTTTATTGCCGCCTAATGAATTCTTTACATGTATTTTAATAATGAAAATGAGATCGATGAAATGATAACATAAAAAAAATCTAGGAATTACAAATTCATCGTAACCAGTCAAACACTGGATTAAAACAGCAGGTTTGTAAAGTAACAAGATTTCTTTTTTAATAAAAGATTGAAAAACATTACTTACGATAAAATGTAATTACGATCTAAACATTTTATTCTGAGAATTAGACATATCATGATTTATAAAAAAAATATATATATATTTTTTAATGACCATGGACATACATTTACACATATTTTAATGAGAAAGATGAGATGAATGAAATGATAGGTGAAAATAATTCCAAACTCTTGTCAGGAATCAAACCCAAGACCAAACAATCTAGAAGCCAGCATACTAACCACTATACCGTTTGGTCAGCAGTTAATTCCAGTGTTTGTGGAGATTTACTATAATAAAAATACTGAAATCAAAATAAATAGCCAATAATGCTCTGTTTTTAAATCACTAAAGAAATGTTTAACAATACAATATAAACATAAAAAATGACATTCCATACCAATGCAACATTAGATACTTCAGATTCCTTGTGTGATAACTCATTATTAGATTTACTTTTCCCTACAGAGGCTTTCAAAATAATACTATTCTTCAATTTACCTTAATTATTACACTTAAATGAAATTTTGAGTGGTATCAAATGCTACAATTGTAATTATGCTAGGTTCGTAATTAAATGGTTATAACTGGCCTGATATAAAACAGCCTAAAACAATATGACAACTTTTTCCAAGAATAAAAAGCATCCTATGCCAAACTTATTAAGGAAATAGAAAACGAAATGGTTTTCTATTGCCCTTTGCACCGAGTTAAATGATACAGGTATAAATTTGCATATCAAGGTGACATTCAGACGTAAAGCTTTACATAATCTACTCATTATTACACATCATTAAGTTCACTGAAAGGACTGCTATAGAAGCCTAGTTTACCAGATACTATATATGAATTGCAACCTTCTTTATTAAGGTTGAATTTGTCCCAGTTTTTACTTGGGCAATAGAACATTGCCCAAAAAAATTACATCTCTTTCTATCAAGAAACAGTTATATACACTGTCATAAATCAGCAAGGTAACTGATACTGTTTTAAATCTCTATAAAATGTTAAAAGGCAATAGAACTGTATCAAGCATTGTTTAACTTTGATAATTAATGAAAACTAGTTAATTAAATATGGCTTTAGAAGTCTATATTCATTTAATTCTTATTTTGCATTCTTCAATCTATAGGAAACTTTATTTTTTTAAATATTCAAGGCATTTTAGAATCATCAGGTAATAAAAAATATAGTTTATTGTTTTGTAATACCTTAGCAATTATTAATTTATGGTTTAAAAAGGATTAAAAGTACTATAGAGTAAGAAAAACAAATTTAATGGTGGAATAGACATTAAAAAACATGACAAGAAAGTTTTATTTTTTTTTAAATCCAGTTCTATTAATGGGTTTATATTATGATATTCCAGAATTCTCTAAATATCTATTACATCTTTATTGGTTAATGACCTGTTGTGCAATACGTTAATTGCATTTAGTTTTATACTACAGATCACCATACTAGGATATGTTGTTAATTAGAATAAAACAGAATGGTGTAACAAGGGACAATATTGAAGAGCCATTAAGCATTAAAAATATAATTTGGTCTGACTGTGCCAAGTGAAATTTCTCAAAACTACATCTTATATTGCAAGTATATCACTAACTATTTGCACATTAAATACAATAAACTACATGATCATCATCAATCTAAGAAATCAACTAATATCATTCAATTTTAATTCACATCAATGTCTACAGATATATGTGGGATGTTCAATAATTAACAAGACAAACTGATGTAGAGAAAAAGCAGTTCATTCAATGACAATGAAACTTTTTGACGGTCAAGTTGGTAACCTTGGGAACACATTTAATCAAAACTAATCTAAGCATAACCTCTTTTCCTGATTTTAGAATGTTCCCTCCATTTGAAATATGTACACTGGAAGAACAACATTCAATGATAAGATTTTTGCTATCAGATGTGAAACCAGCAGAAACTTAATTCAAGAATGTTGAAACAGTTTGGTGAAATGTGTTTAAACCGCAGTAACATGTATAAGTTGGTGGAACAGTTTAATTCAGGCAGAACAAATGTGACTGATCTCCATCGCTCTGGAAGATTAGTTGAAGTTTCGACTACCGTGTAGCAAAATCGCATAAATCATCTTATTACAAAGACCAGCGAGAAAGAATTTCCCAAATTGCTAGTTTGTAGAATATTAGTGTTGGAACCGCACATTCAATCATTCATAATGTGTTGAATTATTGCAAAATGTGTTGGAGATGGGTTCCAAGACAATTGACTCAAGTTTGTAGACACTCGCATTCGCATTTGTTCTGAGCTCGAAGAACAGTCTGAACTGGAAGGTAATGATGTTTTATAGATTGTATAATAACCTGTGATGAAATGTGGATACACCATTTTGAGCCCGAATTCAAACGGCAAAGTCTTGAGTGGAAACGTCCGAATTCAACACCAAAAAAAAAAAATTCAAAACTCAAGAGTCGGCTGGTAAAGTGATATTGATGGTAATCTAGGACTCGCAAGACCAAATTTTTTGTGACTATTTAAAAGAACGAAATATTGTGAACACCGAGTACTATTCTAACATTCTCTAACAGAAAGTGTGACCTTTGATATGGTGAAAACATCAAAATGTTCTCTCAAAAGGTATGATTCTCTTGCACAACAACATGCACCCCTAGCAAATGGGAGAAATGCTCGAGAAACTGGATTGGGAGGTCTTGCCACATCCTCCTTGTAGCCCAGACCTCGCCCCAACTGATTTTCATTTGTTTGGCCTGCTCAAAGACCTTTTACGCACCAAGAAATTTGATAACAAAAAAGTGGTACAAGAATGGTTCAAACAGCAAGGTAAAAACTTATATGTTGCGGAAATCAGAAAGCTCATAGGATAGTGAGACAGGTGTTTAAATTTTGCTAGAATACTACTTTGTTGAAAAGTAGTGTAAGTTTCACTGTCATTGAATAAATTTGTTTCATTAATTATTGAATGTCCTTTAAGTTCCATATAAGTTTTTCTTGGTATATGTTCTTCATCAAACCTACTTTTTACTCTAGTCCATTCAAAATTTAAATGTGAATTACATCACTGGGGATAAACCTATATAAGTTACCTTCAACCTATTATAATTTTGTAAAAAGCTATTGTTTGAATAATGTATGGTATGAGTAGGAGATCTCATTCTCTCTCTTTTCTTCAAAAAATGTCTGTTTCCCAATAGTTTTTTTTTTCATTTATAAGGTGCTCCTAATATTTTACAAAAGAAGTGCTGGGTGATGATAATTAAGAGTGAAAGCTATTATTTAACTAGGCAGACTTTTAGAGAAAGTATTGTTATTCCAAGGCCTTATTGTTACAAAAAAGTTTCCTTTTCTAATACCTAAGTTTTTTAATTGTCTGCCTGGTAATGTAAGAAATACTTATAATTTGAATTAATTTAAATTTAACTACAGAAGTGGATTTTCTCCTTGAAAATTGATGAGATGGAAGCATTATATTCAGTGGTGATTTAAGTCTAAATGAAACAGTTATCAATTTAAAATTTAAATCGGATCTTAATATACTTATATTCGTATCTGGTCAGAATCAATTTGTGTTTGTGTGTGTGTTTGTATGAGAGAGTGAGAGAGAAATCCGTAAAGGAAACTGGATGTACATGTGTGTTAGGAATTACAGTTGATGATCTGGTACTACTATCTATAGTCAAGCTTTTGCTTTGTAGATAGTACATTTTCATATGAAGTGTTTATCAATTACATGCTGCAAATTTATTGACGTACCAAATTGATTAAATATCAGTGCGTGCTAAATTAATTAACTAAGAGCTTTACACTTTATATAATGCATTGTATTGTATCACTTCTGTGTTTTTTTGTGTATGTATTGTATTCATGTTGCAGTTGAAAATAAATAATAATGTTACTTTTATATAAAATGTTAAAACATATTGAAGTTGTTATTACACAATCTACCATTCTTTATAATAATGTCATGTAATTAAAATAATTCTTTACAGATCTTTCTAGTTTCTCCAACATTAGATTTTCAATTAAAAAAACTGTTAAAATTTTTCATTATGTTAACTGAAAAATTCTCCTTCAACTTTTACATGGCTGTTATGTATTTTTCTCTAAAATTGAATTCTTTGATTTTCTATAATTTACATTTACAACATTTTCTCCATGATACATCAATAAAAATTTTAATAGAATAACTGCTGTAAGCCAATAATACATGTACAATAATGTAGACATATACATCAATTTTAAGGAATATATATATTCATTTGTTCAAAATCTTAAACCTACAAAAGTTCTTCACCGATTGCTTTGAAATTTTGTAACAATATTGCATTCAAATACGCCCGTGTTTTTATATACCAAAGTTGTCACACCTGTGACAAGTAAACACATGCTTTACTAAATATTTTACAATTCCATTTCAATGTTTCTGATATCTGTATCTGTTACAGACTAAAACTACTGAACCGATTTACACGCAGGGTAAAAGGGAGAAAAGAAAAAAATCGGAAAAGGAAACTAGGAAAAATCAGAAGGAGAAAAATTGAAGAAGGTAAAAAGGGAAGAAGGGGAAAATGGAAAAATGAAGAAGGAGGAAAATTAAATGGAAAGGGAAAAAATAGAAGGGGAAAAGGAAATAAGGGAAAGTGAACCAGGGGAAGGAAAGGGAAAGGTTAAATTTTGTGAAGGTCTGTAATGTTCATTTTTTTAATGTTTTATCAAACTTTCAATTGTGTTCATTTAATCTATATATATGTAACACATAAAAATCTTGATTTATTTCTATTAATTAGTTAATTTTAAAAGTAATGAAATGGTAGTGTAGAAATAATTTAGATAACCACTAAATATAAAAATAGGAAGAGAAAAGATTATGGAGGTAGATGAATTTTGTTATTTGGGACGTAGAATTACTAAAGATGGACAGAGGAGGAGCGATATAAAATGCCGAATAGCTCAGGCGAAACGAGCCTTCAGTCAGAAATATAATTTGTTTACATCAAAAATTAATTTCAACGTCAGGAAAAGATTTTTGAAAGTTATGTTTGGAGCATAGCTTTAGATGAAACGGAAACTTGGACGATTGGAATACCTGAGAAGAAAAGATTAGAAGCTTCTCTGAAATGTGGTATTGTAGGAAAATGTTAAAAATCAGATGGGTGGATAAACTGACAAATTAAGAGATGTTGCAGCAAATTGATGAAGAAAGAAGCATTTGGAAAAATATAGTTAAAAGAAGAGATAGACTTATAGACCACAAAGTAAGGCATTCTGGAATGGTCATTTTCATATTGGAGGGGCCGGTAGAAGGGAAAAACTGTGCAGGCAGGCAATGTTTGGAATATGTAAAACAAATTGTTAGGGATGTACGATATGTACCGAAATGAAATGACTGGCACTAGATAGGGAATCTTGGAGAGCTGCATCAAACCAGTCAAATGACTGTAGACAAAAAAAGTTAACTTTATCAATTTCCTTTTTAAATAAATACCAATAAATTTTAATAAACAAAAAGTCAGAAAGTAATTCTTCTATTTAATTTCTGTTAATCTAATACATGAAGTGAGTTGGTTCTTGAATGACACTTAGTTCAGATCTTATCTGCTAAGAGTGACTCTTGGTGTACAATTATTTGATCATAAATATTTAAAACAGCAACTGTTTTACCTGTCTGTACCCAAAAAGGTTATGATGTATTATTATTATTATTTGATTTTTCAGGCAAAATCAAAAAGCGTCTTTACAAGTGTATCGACCTTAAAATGTGACCATTTTGACAAATAGTGTGAATATTTATCTTTTTTTTATTAAAAAAGTTGAGTTTAAAAATTTGTTTTCTGACTTTTTCCTAATTATTAACTAATAAAAAATTTATACAGTTTAATTTTATAAATTAAATATTATTTTATCAAGAACAGTAATTCTATTAAATAAAGTATAGGGTATGCATAAAATTTTTCTGTAATTAAAACTAAAAGAATCTATGGCTAAATGGTAAAAACTATTATTCAGTAGCATTAAATAATTTTGTTGATATTTTTATCAATTTTTGATATTAGGATGTCCAATTTTTTCGTTATTTTCATGGCATTCTTGAAACTGTTTGTACTGTTCATAAACCCTTTGTATTGACATAACATTCTCAAAGCATTTCATTGAAAATACTTTGTTCTACCATCTTCAAACAAAATAAATCGCCAATTGTAATAAAATACATCCAAATTTGAACTATGCATCTAATATGGCTAAAATATTGGTACACATTATAGAGAGTGCTGCCATTCTGTGGGGGAAAAAAGACAAATTCAATTGAAAAGTCATAGCACACACAATTAAAAAGTTCTAGTTATTTTCATAGTCTTTTTCTAGTTTTAATTTTACATTCCATACAGATATTTTCAAGAAATACTTTTAAATTCTTAAATCTAGATTTGATACTATCAGAATTACGTTTTGATAATCTCTCCTTGCATTTTATGTCTTTCTTACTTCAATCATTCATCATAATATTATTACCTAAAGAAAAAAATTGTATAGTATTCCTCTCTCATATTTCATTAATTTCAATTTAAATTAACTTAAATCTTTTCTATTCTCTTATTATATTTCTCTTCTAGCAATAAATCCAATATATTATTCAGTATTTCTTCTAACAAATTTTTATTTTCGGCCAAAAAAACTATGTAATCAGCAAATTTTAACAATTATATTTTCTTTCCTTGGACTTACTCCAATCTCATATCTTTCCTTCAGTTTCTGTGTTGTTCAAAGTAAAATTTAAAAACCATAAAAAAACAGACAAAATTTCATCTCGCTCCTTTCTGAATTACAGGTTCACAGTTTTTCATCTATTATTCTTATCTCAGCTACTTGATTCTTGTATAGATTATATAGAATTTTTTTTTCCTATATTTCAGTTCAATTTGGTAAAAACGTTTTTATTCTATTCTACCGTCTTCAGATCTACAATTGCCATAGAAGTGACTTTATTATTCTTAAATCTGCCATATGTGGGGCAAGACTGGCTTCCCTATAACCTAAGCTCTTCCTTTTGAAACTAAACTAAATTTAATTTAGAATACCTTTTATTTACTAGAAATTCTATTAACCTGCAAAAATATCCTTGTAAGTATTTCGATGCAAAAGATGACATTAAACTGATGGAATGAAAGTCTCACATTTATATGCTGCCACTTTTAAAAATATTATATTTAAAACATGATGTTACTTCTCCAGTCTAATAAATATTACATACTAATACATAAAGCTTATTTGATCTTCTTACGTTCAGAAAATACATTAACAATTTCTATTTAAGTCTTTCTGACCTTAATCAAATTCAGATGGAGTTGAACCATAAATTTCTTAGAATTATGGTATCATGGATCAAATTACCGGTTACAGTTCACTGGTAATTCAGAAATCAAGTAAAAAAATAAATACAAAAAATAAAAGCTGTTAAAAGTGGCTATTATGCCTTTCAATACAGTTGCCGTTCCTAAAAGTGAGTTCCAAATTCCTCATAGCATGATTATTTTTTTTTTTTTGAAAAATTGTACATTTCCATGTACATAAAAAGAAAATTAAATAATTCCTAGAGCTAAACAATTTTTGCCAACATGCCGCATATATGCCATAGAGATTCTGCATTGAAATGATGCTAAACAATGATCATGTTCAGAATTTTACAAAAAGAATTAATAGCGTAGAGTCTGTGGTTGGGGGTTTGGAAAACTTGTATATGTTTTAAAAGAATCAAAAAGACAAAAATCAAAAGTAATACTTTGATAAAAATATTATTGGAACATTTACACTATCAATTTCATTCAGAAAAATGTTACCAGGAAATTATAGAGCTTTATTCTACATTTTGATTGAAAAAGTTTGATTAAAAGCCGAAGGGGATTTTTTAGCAATACTATGAACCACCATATTGGGGTTTAACACTGAATTTTTAATTTTTTGATTAAGAAACATGGTTCAACCATGGCTAAACATTATCATTCTTAACTTATTTTTAATGAATATATTAATAACAAAGTTAACTGATACTGAAAATCAATGATTTTTAACTTAATGACAAACAATTTGAGACGTTTTGGCGATGGTTAACTGAAGATATGTTGGTGAAAATACCCAGTAAAACAGAGTACTGATTCGATATTCTTTGGACAACAAATGGAACATATAATTTAAATCTAAAATATACGAAAGAAATATGTTTTTAAACCGAGGTAAAAATTTAAAGAAAAAGAAACAAGTTTTTAATTAGCATACGCGATTTAGTAAATAATCAAAATCAAGAAAAAAATTTTATGGTCACTTAGATTTTAATAAATAAAGAGATATAAATGTACGATCAGAAACAATGATGCAGTATTAAAATATTCTCGTAAAGTTAGGTTAGACTGTATTGCCAGACTTTAATAAAAAAAAACTTTTTATTTACATCTTTAGCCCTCTGGGTTGATCTAGTGGTTAACTCTTCGCAAATCAATTGTTTAACAGATGATTTTTGAAATTGGATTTGATCCTCAGATCAAATCCTAGCAAAAATTAGTGGCTACAGTAGTTTATACAGATCTGAATACCAGATAGTTTATACAGATCTGAATACCAGACAGTAGATACTGGTGTACTTTAGTGGTTGGGATTCAATTAACAACACGTCTCAGGAATAGTCGGCCTAAGTCTGTACAAGACTATATCTCATTTATATGCCATATATATCATCCTCATCCCACTGGGCTGGAGGAGGGGGATTGCTTATTGTTGACTAGTTGAACAGATTACAATTATACATTAAGAAATTAAAAAATAGAATTTATATTTCTGATTTATAACTGTAAGTAGAACAGTTGGAAAAAAATTCTAAAGCTTATTTCCTGCTAGTTTTACAAATATTATAGCTTTATCAATTTTTAACTTATGAAATAAGTGTTATGAAAAAGCTTTTGAACAGTATCTTGGAATGTGATACTTTTATACTCAGTTTGTAATCTTAAGTTTTTTTTTTTTTTTACTATTATCATGCAATTAAAATGGTAATGTTGAAATTCTAATTCATTAATTTAAGATCATACAACTTCTTCAAAACATGAAATCTGGAACAAGTAATTTATTTTTTGTACAATTAAAAAAATCTTGAAAAATGGCATTTATTTTTTTGTTTACGCTTTAAGATGTTCCATCAGTTTACTTTATCTTACTTGCATTTATAAAAATTCTACAGAGAGGAGAACCAATTAAAGCTCTGTCTGTAAGATTTCAATTGTTTTTCCTATATATTTTTTTCTGTGCGTTACTACATCGCTGTAATTTGGCAAGATACCAGATGTCTTTCTTGGTGACAACCGGAATTTTTGAATTATTATGGAATAATTATTAAAAGTCCCTTATAAAAAGAACAAAAAAATAAAATAGTTCATATACATTATTAAATAAGAAAACACAGTTTTAATAATGTCAAAGTCATTTCCTATTATGTAATGAGTATGTTTAAACAACAGCATCACAATGTTGCCCTTGAGCACAGTCTAAATATGGAACAATTACATCTACGATCCAATGATATTTATATAAAACTTGGTAATATTTCTAATATGAATTTTAAGACTTCCTTATCTTCTTTTATATATTTATTTTAATTTTTCATTTTCTTCACATAAATCCCATGACTGGGTTATAAGCATCTGTTATAAACTTAGACGAAATAGATAATAAGTATCTAGCCACACAAAACATATCAAGACATAATTACAAAAAAAAAAAAAAATAAATTGAAACAAATTTCAAATAAATAATGAAAATATTCATAACTTATGGAAGATATGCTATAATAAACGTTCTATTCATGTCTGTTTATTTATAATTAAATTGTAAAATATATACATAAACCTAAATGACAATAATAAAATAATAATAAATAATAAACCTAAAAATAATAAATAAAAACAACAAAAAGAAAAAAAGAATTTAACTCATAAAAATGTTTAGTTATTTAAAAACTATATTTAAAAAAAATTAATTACGCTTTTCTCTTAAAAAAATAAGAGAAGAAAATGGTATTAAATTATAAATAACTGTATACACTTTATTAGTTAAATACAGTATATATCTACGCAAAATAACAACAAATAGCATGTGTTACAAAAATAGGAACACACAATGGATAATTTCGCTGAATAATAATTTTATTAACCTCAGATACAAATTAATTTTATATATATTAAATAACAATAATAATAAACAACATAACTCTGAGGCAATGATTAGAACAATTTCAATCGATAAATGAAAAGTCTTTTCCTGATTTCCGAAAAATTTTTACTTAAAATCTTACCTACGTTAAAAAATCATAAAGCTTATATTAATAAAATGCAAGATTCAATTCTTAGTTACAAATTATACTAAGATGAAATAAAAATAGCTCGCTCTTTATCTCAATGCTGCATATTCTTAAAATCCTGTTCACACATTTTTTTTGGTTGATGAATTAATTCACCATATAAACTCAAACCTTCTGCATGGGAATATGAAAATTGAAATTTCGTAACATATAAAAACATGTTATACCTAACTGTGATTCAAACCCGGGACTTCTGGATGAAAGACCTGCTACTACTCCGCCCTGTAGATCGGGGATTGTTAATCACTTTTGAATCAGGTGTTTAAAATGAATGAAATTTATTAATATGTTAAATCATAATCAAATTAAAAACACTTATCAGCAGAATTGTTAATAAACGTAATTAAACACAAGATGACGAATCTTCGAAAGAAAAGCCTAGAACAAGATAATTTTCAATGTGATGGTTAATTCTTCAAACAGATGGTGGATCCATTGGATCAAATTTATCCAGCATAATATCATAATGGTTAGAGAAGTTTCCGGAAGAAAAAAGAGAGAGAAAATGAAGTACAAAAAATCTAGAACAACAAAGAAATTCCTTCAAGAAATAATTTATAGTGAAGATGATGTGTAAAATAATAGAAATCATTATGTTTGAACAAACAAAAAGGCAGGCTGGCTACTTTTTTACAGGTCAAACCACATCCCCAGAGATATGAGTACCAGCGAGATTCAATTCCTGTTCAATGTGTAGAAGCATTTGGAATGAATGTGCGGAAACAAACAATTGAAGAAAGCATCACAAGTATTACATTTTTAGACAGTGGTTAAGTACGACTAGCTGTTCAGGAAGTTCATTGTGAAGAGGTGACAGTGATATTATTCATTAATAAAAGTTAGTTTCTTTTTGTAAACATTAAAAGTAAATAATTCTTGAGTAAAGTGAACTGCTGATTATGTAATTACAATCTTTCTGTTATAATCTATTGTAATTTTGTATTATAAGATTTAAAGTAAAACTGAAATTGTATTTTACTATTTATAAATGACCAATTTGTATGAGTTAAGCTAAAGTGGTCGGAAGAAACGACACAATAAAAGAATGTAATATTGGAGAGCTAAAATCCTAGCCAGAAGTTAACTATTTTCTGGTCCTACAGTGACCGGTGTTGAAAAAAAAAAATTAAAATGAGTGCGTCGATGTATGGACACACTATGGAAGCAAAACTTCTTAAGCAATATTATATGAATTATTACTTGTGTAAAATAACGTATATGCATCCCAACCCCGCAGGAGGAAGACACCCATCTTGTGACGTAATACAACAAATCACGATTTTGACAAAATTAAATTAACAGGGAGTAGAAAGTTGTACTACTTTTTAACACTGTGTAACACAAAGCGGTATAACAAATAAGAAAGTGATTAAAAACCGTTCACAAAAGAGTAACAGTATCATTCTCTGAATACAATTCTTGAATGAACTGTGTTATCAGCTAGTGTGTACTGCTTTTTCGTGACGCTCATTTTTTTTTCTTAGTTAACTCATACCAAAGTCAGTGTTAAGAAGCTACGCTTCAAAAATTGATTTTTATTTTTTTCATTAAGTTCAAGTTATTTAAGAGTAAATAAATTATACTTATAATAATTTTACGTGTACTGTCCTCAATATCCTTGTTGAATGTTGAACACGTGAAAATATTTTTATATAAAATTGAAAATGAATTGTTTTCAAATAATTAATCATTTAAAAATAATATTATACAATACTAAAAACATGTTTCTTTAAACAAAAGTAATAAAATGCAGATAAATATGTCTTGATATCATATTAATAATGTAAACAAAAATTATAAAAATTACAACTGAGTAAGATAGTATTTTTTTAAATTTTTTTATAAAAAAAACAGAATAATTCTATAATAACGAATATCAGATATCAGGGAAAGACTATGTGTTTAAAAAATAATGTAAAATCAGTGTTACACGTAATAACTGAACTATAGGGATGACTTAATATTAAATAATAAAAAATTAACATAAAAAAAAAAATAAAAACCTGTAAAAAAAAAATAAATCATAAATTAAAAAAAATTCTTTAAATTAAATAAATTAACTAATAATAACAATAACCACATCATATAAAAGACAGATAATGAAGAAATACTGTTCAAAATATGCATTATTTTATAAATACATATTAATTTATATAACGTGCGGTTAGTCTGATTAGTAAAAAAAGCGAGCAAAATGAGCGAGCGAGCTTTGCTAGCTGACTAGCAAAAAAAGAATTTATACAACAGCATTCTAATATTAATATCACTAACAGTAGTAATAATTGTAATAGTAATAACAATATGTAAAGCATTAATTATATATATATATATATATATATGTAAATAATTATCATGATGCGATATAAATGTAAAATGCATAACTTATAGACTAACAAATGCATTGATTGTATTATTCTGAAAAACAATGGACAGTAAAAAGTATAAAAAAAATTAACGTAAACAAAAAACGAACAAATGATTTAATGATTTTTAATAATTAAATACTATACAATTTTAACCAGTATATTTTAAATAAATACAAATTTTTAACATCACAGCTAATAGGATGACATTATACATATATTAAACGGACCTTTGATTTAACTAATTACTAAAAACTGATTAATGAATGAGAGAAGAATGCAACAATATGGAAAGGACAATTTTTCTTAATCTAAAATTTCCCTTTATAGGACATAACTGAATATCCTGTTAACTGATTCAAGTAGATGTATATTTAAATTATTTCCATATACCTAATCTGTACAATTAATTACTTTATATCTAATTGAAGGATACAGCTAAAAAATATTCTTGCTGTAGAGTTTATTTGAATAACAGTAATTAAATATACAGGTGATTCAGGAAGATAGGGCAATACTTTGACAACACATTCTAGAGGCTAAAAATAAGAAAAAAGTTCATATAAACATAGGTCCGAAAACGCTTCGTTAGCGAGTTATACTGGGTGAAAGATTTCGCCCGAGTTTTAATTCCTGTGGGTAAATTAAGGCTTTCTGAAATTCTGGGAAGGTCAATTAAGGGGCAAATTCAATTGATTCCTATGGTTTTTGAGCTGGGAAATCGAAAAAATAGATCCCAGAACTGTATTTCTCTTAGTTTCTAAGATATCCCTTGTAAAACGCCAAAAATAGGGTCAAAAAACACATTTTTTTTATTTTTGACGTACAATAACGTTGTTAAATTGGTGATAAATCATACATTTTTTAAAAATAAATTGTAGAGAATTTAATTATGAGAAGATTGATGTAAATAATGTCAACAGAAAACAAATAAAATTTTAAACATGTCGACTTTTATTAACAATAAAACATTAATTTTTAACAGATTGAAAAAACTTTTTCGTTATGTACAGTAGAAAATAACTGGAGGAAGAAAGAATATTTACTGCTTTTTTATGATAATGATAAAATGCTGCTTACAAGTAGTATTTCATGTGGACTGTAAAATAAATATAAAATTACACTTCTTAACAGTTTTCTGAAATTTTTACGATAAGAATTCGACGTAATACTGCAAACACGATTCATCAGCGAAAGGTTATTTAACACATTACCACAATTAACTGACAACAATGAGTAGTATTTAAACAAATTGTGTTGAAAAAAATCAGTGTTGCCAACTTGTTTTCCATAGGTCTCAAATTATTGTAACTACTAGATCTGTTTTCTTTTTTTGTAACATTTTCTTCTAAGTTTTCGTCGGTTTTGTTGTTAATATGAGTCGACATATTTAAAATTTTATTGGTTTTCTGTGACATTATTTACATCAATCTTCTTATAATTAAATTCTCTACAATTTATGTTTAAAAAATGTATGATTTATTGCCAATTTAACAACGTTATTGTATGTCAAACAATGCGTTTTTTGACCCTATTTTTGGCATTTTACATGGGATATCTTAAAAGCTGAGTTCTGGGACCTATTTTTTTCGATTTCCCAGCTCAAAACCCATAAGTAACAATTGAATTTGCCCCTTAATTGACCTTCCCAAAATTTCAGAAAGCCGTAATTTAACCAGAGGAACTGAAACTCGGGCGAAATCTTTCACCCTGTATAACTCGCTAATGATTTGTTTTCGGACCTATGTTTATATGAACTTTTCTTTATTTTTAGCCTCTAGAATGAGTTGTCAAAGTATTGCCCAATCCTCCTGAATCATCCTGTATATAAAATTATTCATTAATTTTGTTTTACTGTCCATTATAAATATATTTTAATGTTATAATAATAATAATAAATAGTTATATAAAAACTAGAATGTTCCTCTAATAATAAAAAGAAGAAAAAAATCATTCTGTACTGCATCACTGGCAACTAAAGAATAAAACAATAATTTATAGTAGCAAATATACTAAACTCTATGCAAGATATAATTCTAAATTAAATGTATTCTAAGAAGAACATTCTATGATATAGTTATGAAAAAAAACACCCGACTATTTTAATAATTTTTTTTTTTTTTTTTGTTAAACACCTTATTACCAAATGTATATCAAATATATATATCGTTATAATATTAATAATTATGATAATCCAACATGCACAAACTATATTAACAATTTTTTTTAAACCACAATTATAAATTTTTTTTTATAAAAAAAAATCTCAATAAATCTTAAATAATATTTTTAACTGAAAAATATATCTAACGTATGTTACGAAAGATTATTTTGTCTATATTATTTTACGAAATATAATTAAGAAAAACAAAAATGGATCGTATATACACATAAGTTCAAAGTAGAAAAGGAAATGCTAAAATGAATATGTGTATACCTGGATTATTATGGTTCAATTAACAGCACTTAACCTATAATGGTCTAAATCTACTACTGATGTGAATGTAGATAAGACCACTGACAGAATCTTAAGTGAATTGTGATTATGTAAAAAAAAAAAAAAAAGTTAAAACTTGACATGGATTGAACGGGTTATCAATACTGAATAAAGAGAGATGAATATTTAAAACTATAAATACTCTAGTGATGATCTAATGAGTGAATCATTTATTGAATGCTTTTTCTAGAAACAGGGAAACTTTTATATTTCTAAGCGGCTCTTTACTACAAAAATAAATATATCAATTATACAATATGTTAAGAGAGTTTCTTGTAAAATTGTTTATCAGTAATGATGATGCACCTATTTTGATAAAAAATTCCGTTATTTCCCATAGGATTGTGGGTAGGATAGAAGCTCACTGCTTGAAAATTTTATGGTTTGAATTGTTTGTCCTCTTTCAAGATCCTTGTACTGTTAAATAGTCTCGTTTATCACTAACAAACAGCTTTTCTTTAGCTTTGATCCTTTACTCATGACTGATTTTCTATGAGTTTTCGCTATATACCTATTAAATTTATGTTAAGGCCCTCTAAGAGTTACTAAATTTTTGTTAATTATGTGATTTTATGGGAAACGATCCAACTGTAGACCAATCTTACTTAAAGAATCTCTTATTTATTTGACCTTACATTTTTTTAAATGATAAAAATATATGGTCTGGCAGAAATAACTCCCCGATTTCTCACCGCTGCTGCTGAAGTGTTAATATTACAGGGCGTGGTGTCGACATACCATTTTGTAACAGATGTTTTACCATTTCAGTTATAACCATGGTTTGGAGTGATGAGCATCATGTTTTCGTTATTGAAACATATTTTTAAAATGTTTATTCTGTTATCTACAAGCAGCAATTATTTCGTTCACACTTTCGGTTAGGTCGACAGACTGCAATACATGATAAAAAAACAATTCGATTATGGATGTCTAATTTTAGAGCTATCTGTTCAGCTTTGAAGAAGAAATCACCAGGTAGGCCACAAAGTGTTCGAATACCCAAAAATATTGAAGCAGTTACACCATCTTTACACCCTGTTGCTTTACAAATCTCCGATTGGACTGTAAAGGGAATTTTACACACCAACTAATAGTTTCATCCTTATAAAATTATGGTTGCGCAACAGCAAAATGAATGCGACTGGATTAGCTGTATTGCTTTGCCAGGCAATTCTGGAAAATGTTCTAGTGAGCTCAATTGTGTTGTCAAGTGACAAAGCCTTGTTTTCATTTATCGGGTTGTGTTAACAAAACAAAACTTTTGATACTGGTCTGAAAATAATCTCATACAACTTCATGAGCATCCTCTGCACTGTTATGCGTGTTACAGTTACGTGCATGGTTGCTGAATTTGGAATAATAGGACCATACGTTTTTGAGGAATAAAGGCAATCGATTATAGTAACTACCAAATGTTTTGTAAAGATGTTACGCAACTTCTTGCCACCAAGACTTAATGAAATTTAAAAATCAAACTGAACATTTATGGTTTCAACAAGACGGGGCCACTGCTTAAACAGTAAGACAATCAATGAATTTCCTCAGAGAAATGTTTTCCGGACATCTTATTTCGAGGAGATATCCTAGAGCCTATATGTCAACCGATCTTGCAGCATGTGATTTTTTTCTCTGGGGACACCTAAGGCTAAAATCTTTAAACAAAAGCCAACAAGCCTAGATCATTTAAAAACTGCTGTACATCAACAAATAACTGCAATCTCATTGGAAATAAAAAGAAAAGTAATGCGGAATTTCAGGGAGAGGTTAAAGACCTGTGAAGATCGGCATATGAAAAACATAATTTTTAAAAATTAAAAAATGTATGTGAAAATAAACGTTAAACACTGTTCTTTCAGAATATATTTAATTTTTTTATAATCTTGTTTTAATGTCTATTTTATTTATATTTCAAATCAGGAAGTTATTTCTGTTAGACTCCGTAGTATATTTAGATAAAGCAATATGTTTTAGTGCTGTTTGTTTTATAATCCCTTCTTTGGATGAATACTATAGAAAATTTGTCAGCTTTAAATGTTAAGAAATTATTAAAATGAACTTTTTTCCTTATATGATGATTGAAAAAAAATAAATAAATAAAAAATCTGAAGTACACAACAGACCAAAGGAAGAAACTAATTTGATAAGAAAAAAAATTCAAGACAAAACTTTTTGTTATTTATAATTAAAGTTTTGACATAACAAAACTTATAAAACATTAAAAAACTTGAAGTAGTCATAAATAACACTTGATAAAAAAAAGGCTTAGTTTCAGGTTATAAATTTCTTATATTAATGAATTTAACAAGAGAAGGGAACCAACAAATTTTTATTTCTATATATTGATTTTTTTTTTAATAAATAAATAACTGCGATACATTTTTATAGTTGCCTTTTATGGATAATTTCCCTTTAAAACATGCACCATACAAATCATATGGACATATAAATAAAATAGATTGATGTGATAAAAATTTATGATTTAAATAATAAATCATTTATGATTTTAAAAACGAACTAATAATAGACCATAGTATAAGGACTGGATATACTATAATTTTTGGTTTATCTTTTAAAATAAATATCATTTTTATTTTTAATTTTTTCCAATTTCATTATTTGACAAAAATTAGCACATGAACTTGTTATAATCAGTATATAAACAAATATAAACTGTAAAAATGTATACATAAAACAGCAATATTTTAATAAAAAGAAACCTTAGAAATCTTCCTCATAAGATGATCGATTATCCCTGCTACGATTGTTTAAAACAAGAAGAGACAAAATATAAAGAGTATATATTAATAATATGTTTATGATTACGCATAAATATAAATAATAATAAATGAAAGAATATGTTATTTTTAATAATAACTTCAAAAATTTTAAATATTAAATTATTTATAAATGCATAGCTGATTCGTTTTCTGTTATCTGTAACGGTAATAGTCAGATTTAAAGCATAAATAAAAACAAAATTATAAATTCAAAACTTATTTTTATATATTAACATGTTTACTACTATGAAATAAAACGCTGCCATTATCAATTACTAACATTATTGTATCTATATTGCAATTCCAACTTAAGTATCTTTTTAGTTATTTTAACCAATATGTAAATTTTCATCAAAATTTACTAATAAATTAACAAATATGAAAATTTGTTTTTAAATCTCATAAAGGTGATGAGTAGTGAACTTCCATTTGAACTGAGACATTTTATTTAATCTTAGTTGCCTATAGAAAACAATTAATTAAATTTGACTTGCTAGCATTTTATACCTTTATTACTTCATGCTAATTCTAGATGTTCTGGATAGCATTTCTCAACTTGGTGGTTGTGAAATTAATCTACAACTATACATGTAAACAATAATAAAATCATTTTTTGAGAGAAAACTCATTTATTAAAAACGTTTACTTACGTTTATAAGTATATAAATGTAAAGGAAATAAATTGTTTTCATAAATGCAAATTGTTTTCAAGTGATAAAAGATGATTCCTATTATTTAGTTCATAGTGTAACCATAGACAAAAAACCCTTTTTACAGAGGTAAAATGTGGCGGAAGGGATTAATATTTTTAATGCTTCTGAGATTAAATTTCCATATTCACTTTGACAAGTAAGCCAAAATGTATCTAAGTCTTCAGATGTAAACCCACCAGGTTGGTCTAGTAGTGTATGCGTCTTCCCATATCAGCTGATTTGGAAGTTGAGAATTCCAGCGTTCAAGTCCTAGTAAAAGCAGTTACTTCTATACGGATTTGAATACTAGATCATGGCATTCTTTGGTGGTTGGTTTCAATTAACCACACATCTCAGGAATAGTCGAACTGAGACTGCACAACACTACTCATACATATTATTTCCTCTGAAGTAATACTTGAATGGTCATTCCTGGAGGCTAAACAGCAAAAAGAAAAGAAAAGTCTTCAAATGAAACGTTTTATCGGCAGACATTTTGATCAGCTGGTAGTGAATCTCAATCAGTAAGTTAGCAGCTGCAACAATGTTTTCACTAAATGGATTCATTACCCATCTCTTTCAAATAATAATCGTTTGATGCCAGATCTGGGCTATGGATAGAGATGATAAAAAAATTCTCATCCAAATTTTCTCAAAAGTCCTCAAGTATAATGAGCTGTATGCGGACGTGCATTTTCATGGATGAAAATAATCCCATAAGTCAACATCGCTTATTTTGGATTGCTCTTTGTGGCTTTTTTTATCATCTCACAATACATCTCTGTATTTACTGTAGCTTTCCGTTCCATAAATTCAACAAAAATGACATCGTTTCTGTTGCAGACAACTGTGTTCTGAAAATAGTTTTGGAACCCATCGAGGACAAAATTTATACAATTTTTTCATCATGACTTCATGCAAAAAGTTACGTCAAATTTTTGGAAACTGAAATGAAAGTTTTGTAATGGTCACTAATTAGGACAAATCTTTTCATTAACCTTTTCTACCAGTTAATCAAACAAAATACTAGGCTGGCCACAGTTTTTTTTCATTGTAAACATTTGAGCAGCCATTTTTTAACATGATACACCGCTGCCTAACAGCAACTTCACTCAATTCTTTTCTGTAAACATCATATACAGTTCCTGATAAATTTCAATGTGTTTGTAGAATTACCAAACGACATCTAATAACTGATTTCACTTTACAACTAGTCAAATTTTCTATAACAGCACACATTTTAAACACCTTTAAAAAATTCAAAATGACACATTATAGTTCTTCATGTAGCACAGTTTGATACATACTGAATCAGGCTAACAACCCCTACTCCTTTAAGAACAACAAAATGTAAATTACCATCTTGATAACCGTCGATTTACATATATGAAACATAATTCTAGTGCATTTTTATTTTTTGACATTTCCCACCAAATACAATTTTTTTGATCTCCAAATGCAAGCTACTCTATAAGTTGTTGATCCTAATTTCAGCAGAGTAATTTTTTAATCTTTTTTATTGTTTCAATGGCTTTTATATTTTTGTAATATTTCACTGTTTTTATTAAATTTTAAAAACTGAAGATCTTTTCATTGGTTTTAAAGAACTGTTAAATCAGTACTCAAATACAATACTTGCCTCATTATTCTAGTAAATAAATAATAAAAACCCAATACTGAGAACATTTGAGCTACATTTTATGTCAATATATAAAAATTAATTTTTATAAATTAAAAAATATTCTGTTAACAGTATAATTAATTTCAAAGTTCACTGATATTTTACACATGAGATTGTTGGTACAACATAACTTTATGATAACACAGATAAATCTGAATGAAGGAAGTTTAGTGTTTGGAGGAAAACTGTTTGGCTAGACTCTTTCTTTTAACTTAATACAGTTCTTAGTTCTCACTTAAATACACTAATAGAATGCGTTAATTGTGAAATAATAATTAACTACAACTTCTTACATTTAGTATACATATGAATTGAGATAAAAAAAATAAGGGACTCATCAAAACGTTTTTGAAATACAGGTTCTGCTAGTGAACAAAATTAAATCATAAAATTGTCCATTTTATTATAATAAAACTAAGAGAAAATTGTAAACACTTCCAGATAAATTTCACAGGAAGTTAAGACAAGAGGTTATTTTTCACTTAGGTTGACTAAACTAAGAAAAATTTTACTTGACATTTTTGAAGTGAAAACTTCTTTAGGCGTAATTTTTTGTACATACCAATTACATGGGAACATGGGAAAAAAATCGCCGACTCGTAATCAAAATCTGTAACGTAATGCAAGACGCTAAGGATATATATATATATATATATATGAAAGAGAATATATATACGCATATATGAGTGTATAATATGTAGTAGCAGAGGATGGGAAATGGGAGAAAAAACTGCCGGTGATTCACAATAATTCTGCCTCTCTATCGCTCATACACGCATGCTCATACACGCGTATATGTATAGATTCATTTAGGCATGTCATTCATGCCTATACGACATTACACATTCAAAACGCATATACGACATAGTATTATATATGTATATATATTATATATATATATAAATATAATTATATAACAATGTCAAACGATAAAAATATAAGTACTACAAGGCTGGCACAACAGTAGATGCAGTATTTACAAGATATTTGGATAAATTTCATTCGAGAGTATTTATTTCATACTTCAGTTACCACAAACCAATTGTTTCATTTCTAGAACACGATGATAATACAAATAATGTAAACATTTCAGAAATAGAATAAAGTGTATCACTGTTAACTATAATACGCATCATTATTAACATTTAAATATTTTGTTATTGTTACCAATAATTAACAAATAAAATTAATTTAAATTTTGTTGTTAATATTTCTCAATTTATTATACAATCATTTAAATATATGTTTTAATAAAATTAGCACAAGTTAGAAATAGTAATATAATCATATATAATTATAAACCACTAATCGGTATTCATTATTTGAACTTTTCACTTCTGTCGGCCAGTCCCGCGACTGCCTTTTTTTTGTTTATTGTCAGTTCCACTGTATTTTTTAAAAATCTTAATATCCTTTTCATATATGTATATAAATCATAAGATTTCTTGACAGTTATATTTTTGTTAAGACACTATTTCATAAGCTATTTGTATCAATGACAATATAATTAAATTATTTATATATCAATTACTGTTAATTATTATTATATGAAAACTTAATTTGTCTTACTCTCTCAAACATCTATCTTTATTAAATAGAAAAAAACTACTGTAGACAGCAGTACTTCTGCTGGAATTGCAATATCTGATAACAACAATGCTAGTTACTGAAAACGGTTAATAATATATACATGAGACAATGACATTAGTTTTCATTCTACAAGTCCGTAAATTAAGATTTTTCTTTACGTTTTTTAATCAATGAAAAGGGAATTATATATATTTTTTATGTAGTTAGAAAATATTAAGAAACCTAATAAGAATTTTTAATTATTCATTTTTAATAATATATAAAACATTAAACGCCAAATACCCACTCAAGGCATACCTAAGTTGCAATATTGAAAATATTATTTTATTTAAAAATAAAATATAAATATATAAAAAAGATTTTCTATAATAAACAAGGTTTTTTTTTAATCTTCCATAATTTCCAGCTCCTTTTTATAATATTTTAAGACTGAAGAAAGAAGTTAATCAAATGGAAAAAAATAAACAAAACAGTTCAAATTTTGTTATAAACAATAAAATAACATAAATATTATATTCAATATTATATAAAACAAATTTTTCCACCTAAAAAAAAAAAAAAAATACTGATTTCAGGTTTGAATCCCAATAAGAATTGACTTTTTCGTACGCTACAAAATTTATACACCATACATTCCAGCTTTGGAAGTAATTGGTTAATTATTAATAACAATCTCAACAAAAAAAAAAAATTAATACATTTGATTACAATTTATAAGAAACAGAATGACTGGTTTACCCAGTAGGTACCATAGTCATTAGTTTTGCTATTTGTGGAATTCTCAGTGTAGATAATAATTTCTTGGACAATTCCCCAGGTACATAAAATTGATATCCCACTGAAGTTTTCGTAAAGAAGCTGCTTTGAGTACTATAAGTTACCAGAGTATTATCACATATAGGACTGGACCGATACATTGATTGATTGAAATCCCAATGAACCTATCCAAGGAATTAACAATAAACTTACAGAGACAACCTCTGATTGGGAAGGTTTACTATTGAATGCTTCTGAACTTCAAACATCCTTATTTACAACAAATACAGTTGATATAATAGTCATTATATATAATTATAATTTTTTATTTTCAGTTTCCTAAATATATAATGGTAACATAAAGTGTAACTATACAATGTATTGTATGAATTAAAATAAAAAAAATGGGTCAAATTTTGGACATCCAGATTTTTATGGACTTTTCATGACCACCCTCCCTAAAACACAAAAACATAATTGAATATTGAAAAATCCCAAAATTAAAGGTAATTCACAAAAGTCTGTAATTTATATATATCTGTCAGGCTATTTTTGTTTGAGATTTCCAGGCATGAATGAATCAATATGGATGAAATTTGGCATGATAATTTATTTGGGTAATCATTCCATTTAATTTTTTTTTGCAATGAGTCAAGCAGAAATGGAAATAAAGAAAAAAAAATTTTTTTGTTATTTCTGGACTCAAATGTACATTTCTTGAACTAGTTACGACGATCCATTGGTTATGTATTTGAGCAATTTCATTCAGGGGGTGAGGATTAAAAGGCCTCATTTTGTTTGCTTTTTTGTCAGTAATTGTTTTGCTTGATATCTTCAGACTGAATTAAACAACTTTTATTAAATTTTTTACTATGACCTGAATATGGGTCATTTATATCTTTAATTTTGGTTACAATTGGTAAAGATAGTGAAGAGATATGATCACTAAAAGTCCCACATCTTAAAAATTTTATTCAAATGGTAGATTAATTTTTTTAAATAAAATTTCATATTTTTTAGAAGGCTTATATACTTAAACATAATAAAAAGGAATAATATTACAAACATTTTTTAAGATTTTTAAAAATTTGCTTCATATTTTTTAGTCGTGCATTAATTACCATTATTAAGTTTAATTGGTCTCATGGTTTATACGCCCACCACTATAAATATCTGTCCATGTTCGGTTATGAGATAACCAAATAAATAATTAAATAAATAAATATATATATATATATATATATATATATATATATTTATTTATTAATTTGGTTATCTCATAACCGAACATGTACAGATATTTATAGTGGTAGTCGTATAACCCATGACATCTGGTTTAATTGGTAGGTTAATTTGGATTTAAAACCTGGCATAGCCATTTTGCAAGTTTTACACCTGCACCCTTAACTTATCCGTGTATGGGAGGATGCAAAAGTAATGATGGAATATTGTATTGTTATCCGACCATAGTAAATGTGCAAAATTTCATCAACAGGCAATGTCAGGAAGTAAGTTAAATTATTGCACCTGCACCCTTAATTTATCTCCGTACAGGGGGATGTTTACAAAAGTAATGGTGCAATACTGTATTGTCACCCGACCTTAATAACTGCACAAAATTCCATCAATCAGCAATATTAGGAAGTATATTAAATTAAGGATGCAAAATTTGAGGACAAACATGAAAAAAAAATTGAAAAAAAAACATTGCGAGTTAAAATAAAGCAAGTAAAAGTCCAGTATACTAGTCCTATCAATATTTATAAAAAATAAACGTCATTACTTATATTGGTATAAACTGACTGATAAAAGTTATTAAATGTAAGGATTTATTAATAATTTTTCCCTTAAGTAGTAGTCTGCTGAGGAAAATCATTGGTAACCAAAGAATTTTACTTGACTTTTTGCCAATTCTTTACAAACTTTTTATCACACATATTATTCCACTGTTTAGATATAAAAAACAAAACATACCATTGATTACCAAAATAGTGTTTTCAAAGTTTTACACCATCTTCAGTATTAGACTAAGAGGCGTAGCTTTGTTAACATAAAAATTCACTTTTTTTTCTAAAAAGTATTAAAATTAAATTTTAAAAATAAAGTTTTAAAAAGTTGATAAAAGTGACAGTGGAATTTTTTACAATTTATCTGAAAATGATAGCTTGAAAATGTTCTGGATTTATATTTTGTTAATTTCATAAATAAACTATAATAAATAACGTAAGTATGCACGTAAGTAAAATGTAGAGCTGGAAATATTACTGGAAGAAAACCTTGTTTAGAATAGGAAAAAAAATATTATACACAACATCAGACGATAACTAGTAATCCAGAGTAAATAATCCAATGTATTAAACAATATTTTTTTTTACTACATAAAAAAGTAAACGAAAAACTTTACTTAAATTTTACGAGGTTTATACAATTATCTACAATCAAATGATAAAAATAGCATATCTACATTAAAAATATCTATTTATGATAGAATAATCTACCTAGATATTCTAAAAATAATTTACTATTTATAATAATATCTATAATCAACGAATCAACTAAAAAAAAAAAAATTACTCTACTAATATTTAATTGGGTATTTACGAGAAAAATATTTTTACTACATATTTTTTTACAAAAAAAAATAAACTGAAAAATCTCTCTGCTTTTTTAAAAAATAAATTTATGCTATTCAACAAGTTGTAAATATTTTAATAATAAATGAAGTAATGTTTACAGTTTGCAGTGACCTGATAAGAAACTAATTCATGATTTTTTTTTACCCTTCTTAAACAAACAAATACAATAATAATAAAAAATATATAGAACTAAACTGCCCTACTCCCCCCAGAAAAATCTGAATTTAGAGGGAAAATATCGATTTCTATGCTATTCAGTCAAAAGGTAATTAATATTTTGAAAATTTGCAATTTAAAATTTTCTTTTAATGTAGCTTTGCAAGTACGACAATCTGATATACTCATTATATGAACAGGAATGGATTAATGAAATTAATTAATACGACCAGGTATATGATATTAATTATGATTTGATGTAGCTAGTAAATAAAAAAATTATGAGTCTGACAATAAATGATTTTACCATTCTTTAATGACTTTCGCTGTTTCTATAATAGAAAACTTTATCATACTGCATGAATAAGAAGAAACGATTGACAATCTATTACAACTCAGACTTACTGTCAATTATAACAACAATAACAAAAGAGCTATGATGCATATTAACTGCCATTATAACTGTTACGATTTTATGAAAAAAGTATTTAGAAACTGTTAGAAGTTTAAATAAATCTTTTAATATTTGTGAAAACTAAGTTGCAAATAGTGTAAGATATCGCAGCTTTCTAATACCTCAAGAGAGATGGAATTTGCTAAGATAGATATGATATAATTAAGACATTAGCTTTTTGCTTCTTAAGTGGATATTTATCTAGTTTCAAATCAATAAAATTATTAAACGCAAATTAATTACATTTAATTAGTCACATTCAGAATAACTATACCTGGAAAACAATGCAATTAAATCACATGTTTTCCTTTTATTATAGTGATAAACAAATTACATTTAAATTATGTCTCGGATTCATAAACAATGAGAAAACGTATGATTTTAATTGATTATATAACTGTGGTGGATGTAAGGGTTAAGCATCCAGTTCTTTTAAGCGACTTGGTAGTCCCTTTAGGGAAATGTTCATAACCTTTCTCTCTACATTCATCCTCAATCATAATGTTTGAGTAATTATTTAATTTTTTTTGGCAAATTATCATAAAAAATGAAATGACTCCATCTTAAAGAAATTCAGATGGTAGAGAAATAACTATTCTTTGTGTTTTCTTATAAAACTTGGTGACGCGGATTACAACAGATACTTATTTTTGTAGACCTATCTCAAGATTTGATTTCCAAACTAAAAAGACAACGATCGATGAGGCTTTTCAAGTAAAAATAAAGCTTCCTACTTGTTTTAAGTATATAACAAAGCAAGTAATAACAAAGCACTGATGTAAGATTTAAAATCTATCGGGGCATCTAAAGACTCCATTTCTGCATATGTAAAAAAAATAAAACGTAAATATAAAATTTATTACTTTCTGTTAAAGAAAAACCATAAATGATTTGAACCTATTAAATTTAATTACTAAAGCAGAGAAATTTTTCAAAAGTATCATTAATAAATAATGCATACATGTCACGATATAACACATATACATAATATATACAAAAAAAAACACACATAAATAATTTAACTAATATCTATGTTATTATTTTAAATGCTCTATTATAATACATATAAGACAGTACAAACAGAAGGTTGCTATGGTTACCAAATAACAATACAAAGACCAAATATAGAATAAAGATACAACACACATAAAAACTGATTAAGGAAGAAAGTTTTGCAACGCACTCTTCTAAGCATTCTATTAATTGATAGATAAGATAGAATATTTATAAATATATTTTAATTAATTAATTGCCTAATTAATATAAATACGTATATATTAATTAGTAGTAAAGTTAATTAGCAAAATTACTAGCCGTTAATTACAGTAAGTATTAATTAGTTAATTAAGATATATATATTATAGCTACATATATTAATAAAGCTACAGATTTAATTAAGATGTTATTAAGAAAATATACAAGTGTGCCAACTTTAAAATTGAAAAAATCATTTTTTTTTTCCAAAATAAACCATACGTAATTTTTTTAATGAACTTTTATAAAGTGTTGTAATTGTAAATTAAATGTATAACTGTACTAGAATAGTAACATCCCCTGTCACGGTTTCACCTTCGTTGTATGCATATAGAACTTCAAAAATTATTAATATATTTTTTTTAATATGAGTGGGGTATTGCTCTCAGATTGAATAAATTAAAATGTTTAGATAAAAGATGTGTTACCAAAATCAAATCTTCAATGAAATCAGGAGGATAGTGAAGTTAATCAAGAACAATATACTTCTCCAAGCACAAATTCTAGGAATTTCATAATTATATTTTTTGGCATCATAATGGTTATATATTTTAATTGTATTAACGCTTTGAATATCTTTCAATATCAGATAATCAATTTCACGGTGATAATCAAACGCTGATTTGAGATGTAACATATTTCATGAAGGTTAAACTTGATTTTGAGCCAAGTGTATAATATTCAAGTCTCTGAGAATGTTCTGGCATAGATTTATGTGGTCTACTATCATTTAATTTTAGTAATCCTAGAAGTTCTTCTTTCTATCTATGACCTTGCCAACCTAGGCGTTACAAAAATATTAATACCAAATTGATTACTATTGAATTTATTGAACTTCTTAGTTCAGTATATGAAAAGAGTGCTACTTTGCATGTATGAGGATGAGTTCTCATGGGTCGCTACCAGATTAGACAATGACATTAAATTTAGTAAAATACAATAATTTTATGAAGAAGTTGATATCAATATCCAAATTCAATATTTCTCCAATCATCAAAAATTTGTTAAAAATTTAAATAGTCATCATTCCTCATGATTTTATTATCAAACGAATTTGTTTTTATGTACATTACGATAATAAAACAAATTAACCTTTTAGAGATAATGGCATTAAATTTAGTAAATCACATAAAGTAAATCACGCCTGAAGAAGTAGATATTGACAAAAAACAATATCCATTGATATAGATAATGGTATTAAATTTAGTAAAAGATGTTACAGGTTATTATATGCTTTTTTTTTAAATTTATTTATGATTTATACAGTAGTGAGGTTTGAATTGAGTCATAAGAAGACTACAGTTAAAATTTTGTTAATGACTGGTTCGGTAGTTTTTGCAGTTACCGGAAACAAATGAAAAAACTTTTTTTTATATAGTACTGAGATTTTATCATCATAAATTATAATTTATAAATCGACGAATGGAAAAGATTTACACCATATTAAAACGTATTTTCTTCATTATTATAATAATTAGTATTTATTTAAAGTAAAACAAAAAAGCAACTTTTAATGAAAAATAAAACACTATTTTCTCTATCTGGATTCTAAGATTCTATACAACATTAAATCTTTTCCTTTGTGAAATATACTATAGTTATAAATTACATTATATTTCAATGGTAGTTTATTTTTTCTTAATTATTATTATTTTTATTACTAATAAAATCTATTCTTGGATTAATCTGGGCTGGGATAGAAGATGATTCATCAAACTTCAGATAAAATTTATTCAAAATACAATCCTCAACTTTTATATTATGCTTAAAAAAACTTCAAGTGTAAAAAAATATATCACTAATATACGAAGTGTGTAAGAAAAGTAATGAGATTGGTAGCACTGTGAGTGATCTGGCAACGCTGTGTCTACCGGTCTGTGCTAGACCAGTTTTTTCATCCTTTCCACAGGGTGAGTACGAGTTTCAACTCCGTTCAGCCAACACGTTATTTTTGACAGCGCCATCAGTGAAGTTGTGTGTTACGAAAATGGAGCATCGGAATTTACAGCAATGTTGTGCAATCAAGTTTTGTGTTAAATTTAGGGAATTCATAAGTGTGACCTTTGAAAAGTTGAAATAGGCCTATGGGGAACATTGCTTATCAAGAGCACAAATTTTTCACTGGCACAAATCATTTTTGGAAGGCCGATACCACGTTGAAGATCAACCTCGCTAAGGGAGACCTTCGACTTCAAAATCTGACGAAAACATTGAGCGTGTGAGGGTTCTTGTGAGATCAGACCATTGTTTAACAATAAGGATAATGAGTGAACAGTTAAATTTAAACACTTTCACCGTAAATCCTTATTGTTTAACAATAAGGATAATGAGTGAACAGTTAAATTTAAACACTTTCATCGTAAATCAAATTTTGACAGATGATTTGGACATTCGAAAGGTTTGTGCGAAATTGGTGCCGAAAAACCTCACAATGGAACAGAAGGACAATTGAAGAAACGTGTGCGTTGATCTTCTTAAGCAGATTGACAACGACCAAGAATTCTTCAATTGTGTGATCGCAGTTGATGAATCCTGGATATTCGAGTATGATCCTGAAACAAAGCGGCAAAGCAAAGAGTGGCATACTCCATCATCAACTCGACCGAAAAAATGTTGAATGAGCAAATCAAAGATCAAAACCGTGCTGATTTGCTTTTTTGACAGTAGGGGTTTTGTGCATAAAGAATTTGTTCCTCCAGGACAAACTGTCAACCAAGTGTTTTACAAAAGTATCCTTGAAAGGCTCAGGAAAAGAGTGATTCATGTGAGACCAGACATTGCATACAAGTGGATGCTTCATCATGACAATGCCTTGTGTCACACGGCCATTTCCATCACAAAATTTTTGACCTCAAAATGCATTCCTACGGTTCCTCAACCCCCCTACTATTCACCTGATTTGAGTCCTTGTGACTTTTTCCTTTTCCCGAAATTGAAATGTGTCTTAAAAGGAAGTCATTTTGAAACTCTGGAGAACATTCAAAAGACTGTGACCGACCAGTTGAAGCCCTACCAATTGAAGCCTTCCAGCGCTGCTACCAGGAGTGGAACAACGACTCTGCTGGTGTATAGCTGCCCAAGCGAACTACTTTGAAGGGGATAATATTGTTTGTTTGAAAAAATAAAAACATTGGTAAGTAAAATGTCAGTCTCATTACTTTTCTCACACACCTTGTATATTAAAAAAATTAATATCGATTTGTTTTGTAAAACATTGAATAAAAAATGTTGTGTTATTACATGTTAAAGTTTAACCTGTATTAACACAACATATCTAAGATATAAAAAAATTAAGTTAAAAACAACTTAAATTAGAATATAGTTTGGACCATTTGAATAAAAATTTTTAATTATTTAATTTTACCTTATTCCTTTCTGTGATAAAAAATGCAAACTACATCCAACCTGATAAGTGACTCACTTAAAAAAAAAAATATATATAAAAATTTCAAGTCAAGATATTTATATCTACAGGCCTAATTTGTAGAGAGCTCTACACATCAAGAATAAACTTTCAAATCATTTCTGAAAAATATTTCAACCAAAAGGAGATATTTCAATTTTACGAGGTTAGGGTCAATTTTAAAAAAAAAACTTTTTGGATTATTTATATTTGTAATGTAGGTAACAAATTTACCAAAGCAATTTTTTTTCTAAATTATCCTTAAAGAAAATCAAAATTGTTTTTTTCAAGTAACCCCCCACCCCAATAACTAATTAAAAACAAAAATAAAAAATTACATGATCAATGTCCCATATGTAAAAATATCTGAGCCAAATTTGGAGAAAATAGATTTGGTCAATCCTGTAATATAAGGCCAAAAGCAGTGCGACACATGACATAGTCATATTTTTTTGGTCTACATGAACTAGTTGGCCCTAAAACATTTGCAAAAAACCCCAATACCCAATGTTTGATACGATTACCATACTTTCCCCTTTAATTATACTATTCTAGCTATATTCACCAGGAAAGTAAAGTTTTATTAAGGTACAATATTTTTCTGATAAAAGTTTTTTTATAAAATACAAAATAAATGAGAAAGTAACAGAAATAAATGTTTTATATTTGAAAAACACAACAAAAGCAATTGAGATTACAAAACATGTTTTAGATTGAAATTATTTAAAATTACAAACTATATTTTAATTTCTGTAAAATTCATTATAGAATGTAAAAAAAATTAGAAATTTTTAGAAAGCTATTTATCATTACTACTTCATCAACCTGCATAGTTTAGTGGTAGCATCTTAGCTTTTAATCTGGAAGTTCTCAGTCAGGATTGGTATTTTTCATACCACAAAATTTCCATACTGTATTCCCATACACAAGCTTAAAGCGTACATCGTGAATTAATCATCCATAAGGAAAATATACAGAGCCCTGATTTAGGAAATTAAAAATGTTCTAAATTTGAGACGATTAAACTTAAGTTTGAACACTTTTTTTTTTTTTTTTTTTTTTTAATGCAAAAACCATAATGGTTGCAATGACTAAAATAATCAAAATTCCCACAAAAAAAAACAACATTGCCATCTTTAAGAACAAGCATGCCAGGCTAATAAGAAAAAATGAGGAGAAAGAGAGAGAGACAGAGTTTTTTGTTTCTCTTCATCATTGAGCTGAATGTAATATTACATATTAGCATGTCACGCCCACCAATATGCAGATATCATCCCTATAAGTGATCCCTTCTTCATTTTGTTTACAACAGGGACTGGTTAACATCACTACTCTTAGGGAAATGAATCTGGATTAGTATCTCTTATACCTAAGGTATTTTACATGTGTCACAGACTGGATAATATATCGTAAAGTGCCAAAATAAAATATAAATTAAGCAAGATAGAATTGCTGATCTCTGCAGTTTTTAATTCAGATTTGTATTCCAAGCCACACTTGTCTTTTTTTTCATATATTACAAAATTACCATTATGTATTTTTTACATATAAGCCTTTGCACTGACAGTAAATTAATTTCAAAAAAAAAAATGGATGAGAACAAATGGAAGGAATGCATTCTCAGGCGCAATTCTGACATTTTTTTAATATTATTTATGATCTTATTTCCAAACAGCAAAAATTAAATTTATTTTAGATCAATGATTAAGTTATTTAAGTTACAAAGTAACAAACAGAAAAAAGTTATTGAAACCAACTTAACTTGATAAAAGATTATCTGTTAAAGAAAATCTTTAAGTCTGAAAATTTTATTGGAAAAACATTTTTCCACAAAAATAACTATTGTACTATACCAATATAAACGGTCTATAAATTGATGATGAACCCAGTTTTTAGTAAGAAAATAATGAAAAGATGTATAATTAAAAGTATATAAGTGTTATAATGTAACTGGTTTTTATATAAGTTCATTGTAAAAATAAATATAAAAAAACCCCTGGAAAACTAATTAAATAAAAATCACTGTTAAAAATATTACAATTATAATTTTGAAAAATAAATGCTATATTAAACGAGTATAATAATTTACAGGCAAAATATTATTAGCTGAATTAATATATTAAATAAAATTTGAAAAATTTATATACGTTACCATTGTTTAAAAAAAGAAAATTCAAAACGTAAAAAATTATTATTATTATTTTATTATAAAAAATACACAAAAAATTACTTATAAACATTTTTTTTTTTTTAAATATGTACAGCTAATTTTTGTTCACAATTACAAAAAATAAAAAAAATTGTCAAAAATAACGCGGGAGTTGACACACTTGCGTGAAAAATGTGAGTAGTTCTGAAATACTTGCATGCACATAACGTACAATGGCGTGTGAACGAGGCACAGTGATACCCACTTTCGCCATCTGCGCTTGTATTCCTTTAGCGATTAACGCCTTCACGGCAGTCTCAGCGCAAACTCCCGATTCAAAATCAACAAATCCATAACCTAAAACAGAAAAAACATAATTATAGATTGAATAAAATATATATATATATATATATATATATATATATATATATATATATATATATATATATGTGTGTATATATACATAAATAAAATAAATAAATAACAAAATAAAAACAACAATACTAATGATCTTACGTGACTTTTACAAAATACCAAGTGGAACAAAAAGAGCCAAGCGATTTGAAAAATTCATAACTTTCTAATTTTAATTGATTTCATTAATTTTCTTTTCAGACCTTATAAAGGTAATCTGGGAAATTAATCACTGAAAGATACACAGTTGCTCAGTGAACATAAAGTCAAAATTTTATTTTGAAAATCAACAATCAATCGTAATACAGACTCAACAAACTTATTACTGCCATTTTAATTTAAGGAATTAACCCACTGTTTACATGATTAGGTACTCGGTAAAATTTTTTTGGCAGACAGGTTCAGTAAGAGATATTCCAAAATCTGTACAGCCCAATGTGAAGAAAATTTTCAATCGGTACGAGCTAATATTGAGGAGAACCCAGAAACATCAGCTTCCAAGTCGTTCCCTTCAGTTAAACATTACTTGGAGAAATCACTGTAGTGAATACTGTAGTGAGAAATTTCTCACTGTAGTGAGAAATCACTGTAGTAAAGAAGTTAAGACTGTTCATATACAAAATTAAACTCGTGCAAGAACTGAAGCCGAAAGACTTTAAACAACAATACCTAAATTATGTTGTACAGTTTCAAGAATCAGCACGAGAAAATAAAAGCTTCTTGCATAATTTGATGAGCAATGAAGCACTCTTTTATCTGAATAGCTTTGTGTTAACAAACAAAATTGCTTAATACGAGGAACTGAAATCAAAGTGTTATTCACTAAAGAAAATTACATCCGTTTAAATGCACAGTCTTGTGCGGTATTACATCCCAAAGAATTATCAGGCCATATTTTTTTGAAAATATTGACAGGAATGTTGTAAACATCTCCTGAGTGATACCGGCATATGATTCAAACTTCTCTGCAACCTTATGTTGCTGACAACGAAGTGATGTGGTCTATTTCCACTGTACATATGGCCAGACTCAGTATCCAGATCTTAAGAGAGCTTTTAGATGAGCAAATTACTTCAAGGAATAGAATCAACTGGTTTTTTCATTTGCTGGATATAACAGTTCCCAATTATTTTTTCTGGGGATATCTAAAGAAAAAGGTCTATATTTAATAAGTCAATAACAGTTTAAAAATTTAAAAAAACACTACTCATACTGAAATTGAAGCCCACTGAACTACAAATGTTTTAACCGATGTCACGGGAAACTCTCTAGAAAGAGCAGTACTTTGCAAGGAATAAAATTTGTGTGACATAGTGTTCCACTAGCAACTTAAAAAACATTCCATAAATGTACTAATTCATTCCTCTTCAAAAAAAAATAATTTAAAAATTTTCTTTGATTAATGTTTAAAAAAATATTAACTTCTTTTGCACCACTTATATATGACTTCAAGGTGAAAATTATCATTACTTATATATAGCCTTAGTTGTTTATTTCATGGTTCTCTTGAATAAAAAAAAAGAAGTATAATATTGAAAATAAATATTTAATAGACAAATTTTTTAAATCCTTGAGCGTGCAGCTGGTGTCAATTATAAAATGTTTCTACACTTTTCTTTTAAAACTACCATTTACCCCATTTGTATCATAAACACATGTATATACATCATCGATACTTTCATACAGTATTACTTGTTAGATTTACTAAACTAAGTTATTATTTCACGGACAAAACTCTCAGATCATTAATAAAAATACTGAAATTAATCTACGAGGGTAATAAAACCTGAACTGAGTGCTTCTTAACAAGAAATAAAAAAAATAAAAATTACAATGCATACATATGCATGTGTATATATATAATATACAGTGGCAAACAAATTAATCTGAATACAGTATAACAGAAAATTGTATTTTTAAAAGAAAAATGTTTAATAGTCTACTTTACTCAAATTTAGTAGTTTATGTGTCCTTTGTTTTTGATTATTTCATTAATCCTCTTTGACATCAAGAACAATAATTTTGATTTCTTCATCTTGATACCAAACCTGTATCATTGAACTAATATGGTCAGTTTTTGTATTACAATTCATTTTCCAAGTCTTCTTTTTAGTATGGCCCATAGATTGTCATTGGAATTCAGGTCGGAGAAGTTCCCTGGCCATGAGAGAGCACTCAAATTTTTTGGTATATGAAGAACTCTTTTGCTTTCTTTGATGTATGACATGGTGCAAGGTCCTGTTGGAAAATGAGTTCTGGGTTCTTTTGTGTAAGTGCGACTTTTTCTTTGGCATATGTTAATGTATTGGTCAGACTTCATCATCCCATCCAGGAGGCATCTCCTGGCCCTTCATGTGTAAAACGTCCCCAAATATCTTTCTGGTCGGGTGTGTGGGAGTTTGTTGTGGGTGTGCTGACGTAATAGTCTTCTAATTTGGTGACTTACAAATGTAAGCTACTCTTTCCCCTTGGGCAAAGAAATGAGTCTCATCTGAAAAAATAACGTTTTTCCACATCTCAATAGTCCTTCTTTATGTTCCTTTGCCTACTGAAGTCTTTTTGTCTTTATACCTGTGTCAATAACTGCTTCTTTTTAGGTTTCTGAGCAATCCTTCCCACTCCAACAATTTTCTACGAACTGTCACATCAGAAACATTAGTCCTATTGGCTCTCAAGTCCCTACTAGGATCAACAGCTGACAATCGTGGATTAATTTTGCTTTTTCTTATTAATAATTGATCCTGTATTTTCTTTTTCCATCTGCATTTTCCTTTTCTCTTTGGAGGGATGGAACCTGTTTCCCTAAACCTTTTCGTGATTTCATTTAGTTACTAACCTCACACTACACTCACCAGCAATCAGTCTTTGAGTCATTTGTGTGTGTTGGGACAAAGCAAAAATTTTTGATCGCTTTTGTGGGGTTATATCCATTGTATTAACTAGAAACAAACAACAGAAACTCACAAGGTGATCAAAAACTAATTGACAATGAATTATAAAAGCATCATAAAAACCAACATAATTCTTTTTGTATATGAACTAACAACATAACCTGAAATACCAAACAACAAGCAGTCTGCCACAGAATGAAAATTCCCTTTGTTTGGATTAATTTGTTTGCTACTGAATATATGTATATAAATATATGTGTGTGTGTGTATACATATTTGATTACATAGTTACATGGTCAGGCATGGTTCTGCTGCAAACAAAAATTTTACAAACATAAAATGTAATAACACATGCACGGCTGTAACAATTATATAAGAAAAAACAAAAAAAAAATGTTTAGACTGTTCTTTTGTTTTTATAAACATATTCTTTAAAGCATAATTAATAAAAAAAAAAAAAAAAAAAAAAAAAAAAACAATAACCAACTACTCATTCTACCAACAATACTAATTACTTACTTTTATTGAAAAAATGAAAAAGATTATTTTTTTCTTTTTGGAAGTAATCGCTTAGGTTATTATTCAGACCATATGTCCAACAGGCTAAGTACACTGATGAAAAATGTAACAACTGTTAATTCTCTATGCTAGACTTCGCCTAATTTACATTTTGTTTTGACAAAAATTTTATCATCTTCCTCAACTGTTTATTGGTATATTACCAGCAGCACACATCCTTTTTAATCCATGATCACCATCGCTGATAGAATGGGAAGAAAGTAGCAAACCAAAGATTATAATTTTTACAAAAAAACATGATAGAAAATATAGGCTAATAGTAATGGTTTGCCTACATGGTGATGAGAAAAAAATCAACTTTTATTATTAAAAACAAAACTGAACAGAAAATGTTATGTATGAATTTGTAAAAATCAAAAACAATTGTTTTCACTAGAGTAAATTTAAACTCTTAAAAAATTATGTTGGCAACACTAATTGCTGGCTATGAAATTAATCTGAATACAATTCCATTGTTGTAATAAAATTGTAGTTACACGTTAATAAAAGTTAGATGATTTAGTTGTTTTTGAGATAATTTTGATTGTATTTTAATTATTTATTGTTTGTTGTACTCTAAACTATACCTATATTTACTAATTTAATCTGAATTAAAAAAGTGAAATTCCATTTGGAATACTTTGTTTGAAAAAATGGTGCATCCCTTCACTCAGGGAGAATATGATATGATTTTTGTATATGGCTTTTGTGACGGAAGTGCTCCAGCTGTGGTGGAAGAATACTAACATAGGAATCCTGGATGTAGTTCTAAACCGTACAATATTTAGTAGAAATTTTAATAATCTTCATGAGAATGGTAACACTTCCCAGGGCTCAGGTTTTGTGTCAACTGGTACATGTTGATGAAATAGAAAACATTCTTCAAGTGGAAAAGCTTAATCCTAAAATGAGCACATGAAGAATTTCTAAACGATCCAACAATCCATAAAGTACATTATGAAGGACATATTACATGCTCATGGACAGTGTCCTTTCATGTTCAGGAAGTTCAACGCCTCCAAATCGATGACCATGGTAGACGACTACAGTTTTGTCAATGAGTTAATATTAATTACCACTTAATTCTGTTCATAATATTTTTGGACAAAAGCTTATTTTTACCCATAATGGAATAAACAACACATAGAATTCACATTGATAGTCTGAAGAAAATCCACATGCTGTAGTTGAATCAAATATTCAGTGAATGTTTGGTAGAACATGATGAACAACAAATTAATAGACCATTTTATACAACAACAATGTGTCGCAGAGAGAAATTATCAGAAACTTTTAAACAATGAATTTCTTACAGTGCTTGAAAATTTTTCACCGATTAAATGAATTGAAATGTACTATCAACTTGATGGAGCATAAACACGTTTCACAAATGAAAAATTCCTAACATTTTTCTATTAAGTTTTGTTTTAAACAATAAAAGTTTCTTTTTGTTTTCTTAGACTTATTGCATTTTTTCAGAATTAAATTCTCTACCAGTTTTGATGATAAAATTTATGCATTTATTAGTCATTTAACAAAGCTACTGTACTTCATACCTAAAAAAACATGTATTTTTGTCGTCAAATGTTTTTATTTTATGTTGGATATCATGAAAAATAAGGAAGATAAAGTTCTGGGACCTATTTTATTCTATTTTTTAGTTCAAGAAACATAAGAAACCATAAAGTTTACTCATTATAATGCCTTAAACATTTCAGTATGACTTCATTTCACCGGAGGAACAAAAATTAAGGCAAAGGTTTTCGCTAGCTGTAACTCTGTAACAAAGTGTTTTTAGACATATGTTGTATAAACTTTTTTCCTTATTTCAAGCTTTAGAATCAGTTCCCAAATTATTTCACTTTCCTCCTGAATCACTCTTTAAAAAAGAAACCTCTTCCATCTCTATATTAACTGTTCAATTTCAGCATTTAATCTAAAAGAGAAGCTCCTCCCGTTGATCTAATGGAAAGTTGGATAGCATACTCCAATTGGAAAATACAAGTTTATCGTCACATTAAATATATAAATTATGTCTGTACCTTTAACGGATAAATCTTCTTAATCTCAAGAATGTTGGTATTAATATTGTACCAAATATTCACTATTTTAGGGTATGATAGAGCAATGTATATTAGTAACATTATAAAACATTTCAATAAAAATCTTTTGTTGCCAATGTAATTTCTGGTCACAATTTCACAAGTATTACAACCATTTTTTTCAGAACCTAAAATCTGTTTTTCATGATATATGAACCAAATTATAACTCCCAAATAATTCAAACATGACTTTTTTTAATCATTTCCGGTTTTAACACACCGGTAATTAACTATTTCATTTCTAGTAATGAATTTTCAATGGACATTGATTGGTTTTGTTTTTCTTCCCAACTTTATCATCTTGGCTACATAAACTACCTATTTTTCGCCAAAAAGCGAAACAACTTTTTCAATTTAGAGCACTTAAATTAATACAAACTCTTTAATCCTTTATCAATGAAGTATAATAAAACTGCTGAACACAAGCAACAAAGCACAATTTAACCTAAAATATACATTTGATAAATTCTACATGTGGACTGATATCAAAGAATGGGTATAATATCATGCAACAAATTATGTTACCTGAACATTTCTATCCGATAAAATTAATACAATTAGAAACTTTTTGAACAAATTTCAGAATATGAAATCGGGAAACTCAAAACAAAGAAAAATTGTTTCCTTTCTTTTTATAAATATAAATCTTTATTACCCAACTATACAATAGATAAATACATACAATGTGTGTGCATTGTGTGTATATATATATATATATATATATATACACGTGTGTTTAAACTGAGATTTCACCACCAATACACAATAACAAAAAATTAAACTTAAAAAAAACTAGCACCAATAATCGACTTTCATGAGATCCAGAGTATCATCAGTTGGTAAACAATTCTAGAATTACATCAATTATTACTAATAAGTACAATTCAAAAGAGAGTAAAAGAAAAATGAAAAAGGAGAAATAATAAAGGGAAGGAGAATAATAATGATGCAAAGCAGATTTAACTGTGACATTTTTTGTAAAGTAAAAAACAAACTTTTATTTAACAATTACCATAATAAATACGAATGGATTAACTGAAAATGAAAGAAAATCTACACTTAAAATTACTGACGAACAGTTAAAAAAAAAAGGAACATACCTTTACATTTATTCGTGTTCTTATCTAATATAGCTTTAGTTGAAGTAATAGTTCCATACCTAAAACATAAAAAAAACATCTAATTAGTTTTATAATTAAATAATTTCTACATACAGAGTGATTCATTAAAATCATCCTGAAGTAATTAATTTCCTACATCCTATGGCATATAACAGGAATGGTAACAGGTTGCGATTAGACTTAGAGATGGGATATAGATTGAGTCTTATTTCTTATTATTTGGTAATTTATTATCAGAATTTTTGTTCTCTTTAATTGCTAACCTTGTTAGTAGTAGAAATTTTAACTGCAATTGTTTCCTTTATTTAAAAAAAAAAATTATTTTCTAAAATGTTACATATCTGATATAAACTATATATATATATGTATATAAATCTAGTGCTTTCTGTGAGTCTAGTTACTTTTTCATGCAAAAACTATTCACCCGACTGAGGTAAAATTTTGCATGAACATATTTTTTTACCTGGAAAGAACACAGAACTATTGAGAATATGTTTCACACTTTCAAAGGGCTTGTGGTAGCAACCAGATTATGTTTCCTGCCGACATTCAACTTACTACAATCAAATCGTTAGGCAAATTGAATTTGCAGACCACTTGGAGTATTTGAAATTAAATTTTCTACAAAAAAAAGGTCTCTTGTCTTTTTGATATCTTTCGGTTGTCGAGAAAAGTAGCTTTAAAGGTGTGACGATAGTTTACAGTGCAGTGGCTAAACCAACAATACCACTGCCACTATTACTGTATGTAAGAAACAAGGTGGCTGCTGCACCTGCCTGCAATTACTTGACTAAAAAACAGAAAAAAATAAATAAATAAAACAAATGAATTAGTCACCTCCTTCTGGTATTTTGCAAGAACCAAGCAAAATACTTTTATACCTGTCCTTTATATGGGTAAATATTAACTACTACTGTACAGGTACCTAGATACAACTACTACTTTTCTTTGGGGGCGACTATTCTGAATCCTGCATACTCAGATCACTCAAAGTTTCGAATCTCATAATGAAGAAATTACAATACATTAATAGTTTTTATAAATTAGACAAGTTTTAACTGTTATTTATCAGTATTAGTCTCATCACAAAAACGAGGATAATGAACACAGCAGGAATCCAGCAGGGCACAGCCTAGCTAAGTGAAAAGGGCTCAATTTACTCCACTTGCCCTGACTGGCTATTCTTTAATAGAACTTTCAATGTGCGACCTGTAAATGAGAACTGTCAATTTATTGGAAGATACAATACAGTTTAAAAAAATGTGTGTGTGTGTATACATATGCACACAAGGCTCAGCTGATAAATTTTGCACATATATGAATAACGTGGGAATGAAAAAAGAGATAGTGGAATGAAATAAAAAATGAATAAAAGTACAATACCTAATCTACAAAATGCAACATTTATTTTTCAATATAATCCCTGTTTACAGTGACACAATTTTCACAATATGCGACAAGTTTTGGTGTTCTGTTACAGAAAAATTCTGGCGGTCTTTCTCGGATCCAAATGGCCACAGCTTCCTTCAGCTCATCGTCAGTGGTATAGTGATTACCTTTAAGAACTCTCTTGTGAAAAGGGAAGAAGTGGAAATTGCATGGAGCCAAATCTAACAAGTATGGCAGATGTGGAATAGGCTCAAACTTCAGCTTACAGAGAGCCGTTAAGACAGGTTAGGCCACCAGAGACTTTATGTTTGCCTAACTGAATAGTGATGCATTGCTGGGCGATATGCCTAACACTTTGAAGCAAATTGTCCACCTCCTTTCGATGTTTCTTGTCAGTCAAAGAAACTGGTTATCCACTGCGACGTGCGTCTTCAATTGTCGATTTACCAGCTTCACATTCGCGAAATTTCAACGCCCAACTATTCACAGCACTCCTGTCAACAGTTTCACTACCGTAAATAACTTTTAAACGATGAAAAATATTTGTACGATTCACCTTTTTTGCTGTTAAAAATTCGATCACTGCACGCTGTTTTAACCATGTTGACATATTAACTGTACTTGACTCCATTTTAACTGGTACTGAAAACAAACCGGTAAATGAATTTCAAAGCATTGTTGCATGTTTGTTTAGGGGGATTTTAGCTAACATGTGCTGCAATGCTCAACTTGATAGTACCTTTTGTCTCCATGTAGCACGCTAGTGTGCAAAGTTTTTCAGCTGAGCCTCATGTGTGTGTGTCTATATATATAGAGACAAAACTATTCAAAGTTTTAAAAGAATTCTGGAAGAAAATATTATCGCATGTTGAGTGTTATTTTAAATTTCAATTGAAAGTATAGTTATTTATATCATGTATGTGCTGATGTTTTGTAACTATAATGGCTGTTGTAAAACTAATTTTCGTTTTGAGAATGACATTGACTTTTTATTTGTTTATTTATTTATAAAAAATGTATGATGAATTTTTAAAAAAAAACAGAACTACATTTTTGTTAGATAAATTTAGTAACATTTAAAACAATAATTAATTAATTATTTTCTAAACATTAACAATCATATGTTATGTTATGGTTACTAACATAACAAAGATGAATCATTTCAGGTGATTTGCTGGACAACATAAAATTTTATGTATTAATAATAGTAATAATTATTTTAACAAGAAGATCCATCAGAAAACAGAATGAACTCAGATTTTAGAAAAATGGGAATTAATTTTACTTTTTGAAGGGAAGTTAATTCTGCTTTTACAATCCCTACTGCTTATATATGTTAATTAGGTACTTACATATTAATGCCACCGCAGCTACAACTTTATTTAAAAACAAAGTAGTCAATCGGATTTCGGTGGAAAATGGGCCGATATAGAGTTTAACATAGATTCAAAATAGTCTCTTTATTAATTTTAATAAATGGTTATAATTTATTTATTTTATAAATATATAACCAAACTTAACCTACACTCGCTAACTTTGACTAATTAACAGGAGTGTTTTGATTATTTAAATAATAAATTATTGCAGTAATTACTGAATTTATTAAATAAATACTCAAAAAATTACGGTGTTAATTAGTCACGGTTAGCGAGTGAAGCGAGCTTAGGTTAAACTATATTTATAAAATAAATAAATATAAATAACCATTTATTAAAATTAATAAAGAGACTGTTCATTTTCCACCGAAATCCGACTGATTACTTTGTTTTTAAATAAAGCTGTAGCTGCGGTGGCGTTAATAGGTAAGTACCGTTAATTATTTATTTCATATCTAAAATAATCTAGAATTTTACTTTAATTACCATAAACATTTGTTTAATCAAATATCTTACTTTGCATATCTTTTTGTTATAGCTTTTCAATTTGATTTAAAAAACCAAATTTTTATTTCTGATGATTTTAAACATTACATTTAAACTTTCTCAATTTTAAGACAATTACTTAAAGAATTAAATAGTTAAATTAAGAAAAAATAATGTTTTAAAAGGTATATAACTTTACCAATTAATATTAGTACCCAAAATAACTGTACTGTATAAAAACATTTTTAAATAATTTACAGTACAGATCAGAATCAACCTTTACTACTATCGTTTTTAAATTTAAAGAGATGAAATATTTTGCCGAAATGGCTAAGCCATTAAGATGCTTGTAGCTTAAACAATGTAAATCATGATCTATGATTAATTCTAAATTGAATTATCAATCTCGATGATTTGGACACTAATCTGTGCCCAACAAAAACATTTAAATCAAATAAACTAAACTCTTTGTGAGGGTGTAATATAACACAATGTGTGTTTGAAATAATTAGAAAGGTTACATGATTAAAAAATGCTGACAAAACAGTTGTAGAAATTTTTCATCGCGTGGCTTACACACAAAACTCAATTTAAAATATTTATCATTTTATTTAAATATATTTTTTCTTTATTTAATTCAATGATTCTAACTGAAGCGTGCGCACATACCGTATTTCATTTGCACAGGTGTGGAGGTACCCAGCAGCCATTTTAAATGCTTTTTTACACTTTAATTTTATTCATTTAATTCTACTGCTCACCTGTGACTTTACACATAGCAGAAGAGTACAGCAGCTGTATATCAGTGCTACACTAGCGCTCCTTGTGCTGAGAGGGGGTACTAATGACGCACAATACCCACTTAGACACGAGTTTATTTAGAGCATTTTTTGAGATGGGGGTGAAATTTTGCAAAAGCATTTTTTTGGAATTTTTAATTGTTAAAAAATTGCCTAAGAAAAATAAGATCTTAATTAGATGAAATCTTGAAATGAGGGTGACCTTGCTCTACAGTCTTTTAAGCTGAAAATTTAATGGCATCAATGTTCCATATACAGAAGTACTGACCAAGTCTGGACAAAATCGGTTGAGTAGTTCTGGAGATATAAGGTGTGAAACACCAAACACACATTCACAGAAACACATGAACATATCCATCTGATGAAAAAGGTTCTGATGAAAAAGAGTCCTCTGAGCAAGTATTAAACATAAAAAAAACCTGGCACTTATGTGCAAAAAAAATAGAATTATATTTTTATATTGCTTAAAAACAGATTGTTGTTCTCTTAAAACTGGAACCACTGATCTGAAAAATTCCTTTATACAAGGAACATTCAATAATTAAAGAGGCAAATTGAAGTAGAAATGAAACAGTTTGTAGGAGGAGTTTTGTACTTTCATGACTAGGTTGGCATCACTGGAATGAGCTGAGAACAGCTGACTGCTAAAAATTGTTTTGTTTATAATCTCAATATTGCATTTAATGATGATGTGTCCGCTTGAAAACATTCAGTGATCTGTTTTTTCTTTCTGAAGGTGAAAAACAGGCTAAAATTTTTTTTGAATGATTTTACAGTATGGTGAAATTTATATGAACTGCAGAAATTTTTATAAATGGTTAAAACATTTCAATAACGATCGAACTTCAGTGACTGACAAGCAACATCCTGGCCGGCCAGTTGAAGTGTCAACTCCTTCGCTTGAAACCTGCATTGACGATATTATTCATGAAGACCGATGTATGCATTACAGTTGAACATTTAGCAAAACCAGTTGCAGTACGTGTTCACACAGTTCATAACATTATCAGTAACAAGCTCAAGAGTAGCAAGACAAGTGCAAGATGGGTCCCGAAAGAGTTAACACAACAACACAAAGAAACAAAGACTCAAAGTGTGTACAGACTTTAAAGAACACTACTAAAGGGAAGGTGACCCTTTTCTAAACAAGATTTTAACATGTGATGAAACCTGGGTTACCATTTTGAACCAGAGTTCAAAAAACGAAGCACGGAATGGAAGCACACCAGCTCACCTGTCCGAAAGAAATTCAAAACGCAAGCATCAGCGAGAAAAGTCATGTTGACCATTTTTTGGGATCTCCAAGGTGTCGTCTTTTGTGATTATTTGGAAAATCAGCGTACAATAAACAGTGTCTACTATTTAGACATGCAGATGAAAAAAGTAAAGCCAGCAATGAGGGAAAATGTTGCGGATCTCAAAGAAAAGATGTGATATTGCTACACGACAATGCTCGCTCTCACACCGCCCAGCTGACCGATGAAACCATTGGAAAAACGGGTTGGAAGATACTATTACCTCATCCTCCCTACAATCCAGATTTGGCTCCCTCGGATTTTCATTTCTTTGGTCCACTTAAGGAGGCATTACGTGGGAAAATGTTCAGTAATAACAAAGACATCAAAGAATTTGTGAGAAAGTGGCTCAAACAACAAGACAACAAAGACTTCTTGGCATCAGGTATAAAAAAAACTAGTTCATCATTGGGGGAAGTCTCATTTTGTAATAATGCACAGTTTTTTCTACATCAATTTGTCTCTTTAATTATTGAATGTCCCTTGTACTATTTATTGAATATTGAAGATGGTTTTACATGAAAATTTATTCATATGAATAAATAACTGCATATTTGGTGAGGAATAATGCTTATAACAAGAATAGATAGAAATTTACAGCATCGTTTTTTATGTTGTAATATTCTAAGTTGCTTAATGAATAAATCAAATTCTGTTAAAAAATGGCTACCAAAAATTAATGAAATTTAAAAGATAGGCTAAATTTTATAGCATTCCTGGTTGTAGTTTTCTGGTTGTTGCAGTAACATAGTTATTAAAGGGAAATGATAGTTATCAGCCAAAATTTTGGGTTTGGGATTTTCTATAAATAATCATTCGATATGTAAACTGTACTGTATTCGATATGTAAACTGTATGTACGTAATATGTACTTATATCATAAACTAAACAGAAAATTCTAAATTTTCATAATAGTTGAAGAAGATATTAAAAATTATATCACAAACTTTCGTAACAGAAACTATTTATGTACTGCATTTATAATTAAAGTTACGTCTAAAGTGTTTAGATGTATTTTATTTAAATGTAGTAGTTTACGTTTCACACTAAACTTAACTAAAGAAGTTTTGCTCGTTTATTTCAATTCCGTGTCCATTATCACAATTTACATCTCTTCTTCTACTAGTATAGAATTACATGTGACCTGGTTTAATAATACTTGCAATGAACTTATTACCAGAAACAGCTCCACTTTACATGATTAAAACCTTAACAGTGTCTGATAATAATTTTTAATTTGAAATATTTAAAAAAAAACAGGACAAAAAATTAAACCACTTACTCTTTTGTTTAAAATTGAAAAAAGTTTAAATCATAAACAACTTTCGAAGAAACATTTTAAAAACTTTGTCGGGTTCCCTTTCCTCATCCTGCAATTTTTTTTAATTTTTACTTCCTTGATGTGGATGAATTTTATTAAAGTTTCAGGACGGAGAAATAATAAAACGAATAAAATTTAATTTTTTTTTTTTTTTAATGTGGGTTTTCTTTCAGATAACAAGTAGTATGTGATACCCAAAGCAACACCAGGAACTGCAGCTTGTAAAATTAATTGCTTATATAAAAAATATGCTTTGATATAATTACCAGAATGGAAAAAACAACTAATTGATGAAGAAATTACGATTGAAAAGAGATGAATAAGTAAAAATAAACAAACATTCAAAAAACTACTAAAAATGGAAATGAAAACAAAAAAACAGCATGTTGAGTCAACATCATAACTTCGACAATGGATTTGTGTGGTTTCAAAATATTACTAAAATGAAAAGTATTCTATTTATAAGTAAATTCATATACAATTAATTAAAAAGTTATTTTAAATTAAAGTAATTTGCTGATCATCTCCATAATGGAGTGGTAGTATACATCCATAATGGTGTGGCCTTTCATCCAGGGGTCCTGTGTTTAAATCCCAGGAGAGGCATACAATTTTTCATACACTACAAACTTCCATTTCTATATCTCCACACACAAATTTCTCTGAAAGCTTCATGGTGAATTAATTCATCAAGTTAAAAAAAAAGAAGACTTCAATGCTTCCCATATTACCAAATGATTGGATAATTTGTTTTCAATCAATGGCACATTCCCGATGATAGCCAGTTAATAGATCACACAAAATCAGCAGTTAAAATAAATGAGACATTTTGTAGGTAATTTGGCGACATAGTAGAGTTGCAATCCCAAGAAACACCAGTTGATGTTAAAGATTTAAAGAACCAGTTCATGTATTTATTACTCCCCAAGCGAGCGCCATTTTGAATTCATGAATAGAATCTGCAGACACCTTGGGTAACATGATAATTGAAGATCAATATCTTACAATCAGAATGCAAATTTTATATAACGAAAATTCACAAGTCTTTTCATCAAGTGAATGAAATTTGCGGTGAACAAACAATAAACTGAGAAGTTTAACTAACTTATTGTGAAAAGTAAGCAATTAATCGAGGGCAGGTAGACTAAAAACAACTTAACCCACCGGGGTTGGTCTAGTGGTGAACGCGTCTTCCCAAATCAGCTGATTTTGAAGCCGAGAGTTCCAAATCTCGAAGTAAATCGAAGTTCATTTACACTCATACATATCATCCTCATGCATCCGGTATTATTTGAATGGCAGTTACTGGAGGTTAAAACAGGTTTTAACCTCCACCTCGGCCAGAGTAGATGTACACCATACATAAAACAAATCTATTCTGTACTTCTACTTCCTGTGTTAAAAGAGTACAGCAATTTTACTATGCGGTAAAAATATATGGCAATTATAATGGATATCCTGAAAGCTAATTGAAAGTGGTGATCTCAATGATGATAGTACAGTACCTTTTTAAATTTTGGAAATAGCCATGTTTGAGAATCGGGGAAACTAAATAGACTTATAAAGCAAACAGAATACATATGTAATAAAATACTGTATATTATAGAAACATCTCTGACAGCTGAGCTTTTAAAGCAATGCAAGATAGCATCGTCAAAAAAATAAATTGATGATCAAATCTTGAATAAGTTTTTTAAAGTTTAGAAAGTCGAGATAAAATTTCAAATTTTTATTGGGATATTTCAAAACAAAAATAAAAGTTCAAGTAAACAAAACTTTTCTTATAAAAGTTGAGGTTTTTTTTATCGAGATCATAAATTACCAAAAATTTTTATTTAATTTTCACCCCTTCCCAAAAAACTGACTATATTTTTCTTTTTTACCTATGTTTTACTTCAAAAAAGGAGTTTTTGGAATTTTTTTTGCATCTATATTCTCTACATCGACAGGCCTTCAAACTAATATAAAAGTTTTATGCACATCCCATTCCATGGTCTACGGTAACAAAAAGTGTTTTTTTTTAAATTTATTTTACTTTACATCCATCTCACAAGTTACCCATTGCATTTAAAAGATGAAAATCTTAATTTTTTGGTAGCTCTTTAGTATTTCTTGAAAAAAAAAAAGAAAAAGAAATAACCAAAAATCTTCTTCTCTTTGTAGAAAATTTACTACTTTGGTTATTTATAATTATGGCAGTATCTTTTCATTTTTAAAACATTTTAAAAAATTTCTTTTTAAAATTTATTATCATTACTTAGGGATAATTTTCTTAAAAATTAATTTAATTTGAATGCTCCCCTTGAATACAGGAGCCCCCAAATGACAAGTCCTTTTGTTTGCAATTTCAAATTTTTAATGTTCAAAACATGTTTTGTTAAACAAAAAAATTCACTAATGTATCTTAATTCTTATAATTTAATATTATAATAGGGGATCTACTACCGAATTTAAACAAAAAAAAAAAATTTTAGTTTATTTAAAATCAATTTAAAAGGGATATTTTAATCATTAAAAAAATCCCGCTGATGCATGATCCCCCCAAACTTTCAAAAAGTCAAAACACGTTTTTCAAAACTGTGTTACTAATATTAAAAATTTTGGTTATTGCTTTATTTTGTTGAGCATCTTGGATCAGAAAGTTTTTTTCAAAAATGTATTTCATAACTAAATGCGTGGCCAAGAGGGAAAGTTATAAAATCTATTGCTGTCTTTTTTTATATTAAATAAGACAAAAAGATTAAAAGAAGTACAAATACAACTGTATGAAAATACTTACTGAGCGCACATATTAACAAGATCTTTATCCGTGGTATTCTGAGTTAGTCCCCTGATATACAAATTAGTTTTCGACAACTGTTGTTGGTCTTGTTGATTTATGTTATTACTGACGTTGCTAACATTGTTACTATTACTCAAACTTGTTGATAACGTTCCCGATTGTGAGCCCGTGTTAGAACTTGAACTAGAGTTTGTATTTGCCGGCGACGCAGCTGTTGGCACTCTGTGTGATCCGTACTGTAACAAAACAATCGATAGATAACAAATTAATAATTTTAAATACAACCATTTAAATATTGCTGCTTTTTTATAACATTTTAATAAGCTGATTTTAATATATAATTACTTAAGTATAATCTCAATATTATTTTAATATACACAGTACCGAACAAATTAATCTGAATACAGTATTTTTAACAGAAAATGTTATTTTTACAAGAAAAAATGTTTAATAATCAAATTTACTGAAATTTAATAGTTATGATCCTCCTTTGTTTTTGATTGTCTCAATCCTCTTTGGCACTGATTCCACTAAGGTAGAAAATGATTTCTTCATCTCGAAACTAAACCTATATCATTGAACTAATTAAGGTATTTGTGCTACAATTCATTTTCGCCCAAGTCTTTTTAGTATGACCCATAAATTTTCAATGGGATCCAGGTCAGAGGAGTTCCCAGGCCACAAGAGCACTCAAATTTTTTGGTTTTTGATGAACTCTTTTGCTTTCTTTGACATGTGACAAGGTTCAAGGTCATTTTGGAAAATGAGTTCTGGGTTCTTCTGCAAGTGGGACTATTTTTCTTTTGCATATGTTAATGTAACAGTCCGATTTCATCATCCCATCCTCAGACATAAGTGCTCCTGGCCCTTCATGTGTAAAACGTCCCCAAATATCTTTTTGGTCGGGTGTGTGGGAGTTTGTTGTGGGTGTGCTGACGTAATAGTCTTCTCATTTGCTGACTTACGAATGTAGGCTATTCTCTCCCCTTGAACAAAGAAATGAGTCTCATCTGAAAAAATAACTTGTTTCCACATCTCAGTAGTACATTCTTTATGTTCCTTTGCCTACTGCAGTCTTTTTGTTTTCATAACCTGTGTCAGCAACTGCTTCTTTTTAGGTTTCTGAGCAATCCTTCCCACTGGCAACAAATTTCTACAACTGTCATACCAGAAAAATTAGTCCCATTGGCTCTCAAGTCCCTACTAAGATTTCTTTTTTTTTTTGTCTTCAGTCATTTGACTGGTTTGATGGAGCTCTCAAAGATTCCCTATCTAGTGCTAGTCGTTTCATTTCAGTATACCCTCTACATCCTACATCCCTAACAATTTGTTTTACATATTCCAAACGTGGCCTGCCTGCACAATTTTTTCCTTCTACCTGTCCTTCCAATATTAAAGCGATTATTCCAGGATGCCTTAGTATGTGGCCTATAAGTCTGTCTCTTCTTTTAACTATATTTTTCCAAATGCTTCTTTCTTCATCTGTTTGTCGCAATACCTCTTCATTTGTCACTTTATCCACCCATCTGATTTTTAACATTCTCTACTAAGATTAACAGCTGATAATCGTGGATATATTTTGCTTTTCCTTATTAGTAATCTATCCTGTGTAGGAATGGGTGTGGTTTTCTTTTCCGCCCACATTTTCCTTTTCTCTTTGGGAAGACAAAACCTGTTCCGTTAACCCTTTTCACGATTTCTATTTACTACCGTACCTAACCCCACACTACACTCACTGGCAATCTGTCTTTTTAGTCATTTGTGTGTGTTGGGACAGAGCAACAGTTTTTGACTGCTTTTATGGTATTATATCCATTGTACTAACTAGAATATGAATAACAAACTTATAACAGAAACTCCACAAGGTCACCAAAAATTAATTGACAATGAATTATAAAAGCATAAAAACCAATAATTCTGTTTGTTTATGTACTAATACGACAACCCGAAACACCAAACAGCAAGCAGTCTGCCACATAATGAAAATTCTCAACAACAGAACAAAATTGGGGTATGGATTTTTTTTTTATTCCTTGATGTTTCATGATCCAGGGAGTAATGTTCGTATGTATGATGCATGTTCACTTTTGACTGGATAAACCGAATTTTATGAAATTTTGTACAGAGATTCGTGTGCTTGAGGTAATTTATACATAAAATTTTGGGATCAATATTTCCAGAGAGTGAGGGTTTATAATTTTTTGGGCACAATTTTCTCAAACTTTTGTATACACAACCCCACTTTATACTATTAAGCTTAGTACATACGTGGATGCTTAGCTCACCATTTTTAAAATAATTTTTCACCAAAATTCCCCCTTCCCCAAAAATCAAAAATATCTTTTTATTTATTGCATATTTTTTAAAGTTTTCCTAGGCTTAGTAATAGTGAAAGCGACCCAAAAAAAGAAAAATACTTTGGAGGCAATGTTGGGGTTGGAGGGGCCGATGAAATTATAACAATATCAATTCTTTGAATTTTTCATAACTTTTTTTGGTTTATTTAAATTCTTAATATTAAAATTTTAAAGTAAATTAAAAAAGGTACTTTTAAGTAATTTTAGAGCAAATTCTTAGTACTTTTTTAAGTAATTAAAAGTTTATTATAAATTAAAATTAAAAATTTAAATTATTTAAAACAAATTAATTAAACTTTTAGTAATAATAAAATTTCAATATAATTCACCCCCTCCAAAAAAAAATCTCTGGTAACTTTTTATTTGTTGTATATTTTTTGGTGGAATGTTTTTTAGTTTCTTATTTAACATAGTAAACATACAAAAATAAAAAGTTCTTGGAAGGTGATTTTGGAGGTGGGGGAAAAAGTACTGATTTTTTAATATTTAAATCTTTTTTTTTTGTTTTTAAACAAACATACAATAATAATTTTATAATAAAACTTCATCATAAATTATTCACACCCCAGAAAAGAATTACATAACTTTTTTCATATAGAATTATTTTTCCGCTGTATAAGAATAAATTATAAAGCCTGGAAAGTATTACAACTTTGTTGTCAAGCAATTACAGGCCAACCAGTCAATTACAGTTGCTGTAGGAATAATTCTGTAAGATAAATTTTTGTAGCAAGCAAAAACTCCCAATCGTAATTGGGATTCAAACCCACTGGATTCAGTACAGACTGGATGAAAGGCAGAGATTTTAACCCTCTGTTGAAGAAGTTTGGCAATTTATACATATGTATATAAAAATTTAAGCTCTAAGTAATAATTCAAGGGAAGAAAGTTAGATCTGCTGAAATTATTGTTCTTGGATCCTGATTAGGGCAGTAAACTTCATACGATTACACGACAATTTTACAATATCCGGGACTTCCCAAACAATAATATCCTGAAAATTAATCAGTGTAAAGTAAAAATAAAATGGCAAATAGTAGAAGCCATGTTTAACATTAAATTTGTTTTAACTTGAAGCCGATAAAAACTGAAACATACACGATAAAAATCAGACAGCATGAAAATGGTCCTTCACATTGGATATTTTTAGCTAACCAGCTAGTGATGGCTCGTATCAAATGTAAACATCGAAATGAATCTGCATTTTTCATAATGTAACCGGCCACCTTTGGCTGTGGACTATATTCTTGTGATAACCTATAATACAAAATCAAACCTTCCAGTAATTGTAAATTTATGAGTGTACTCCTGGGTGCAGTTTAACGTAATGTTGTTGGCATATGTTACTACACACAGCAATCAAGCCTACTTAAAAATAATAATTAAATCTCCACTGATTATTTAAAAGAAATCTGAGATACTAAAAACCCACTTTCTGTCAAAAACAAGCCTTAATCTTTGAGTCTATGTAATTTGTAAACTTTTCCTAACTAAGTAGAGCATAATCTATAATGCATTGTTTCAATTAGGAGTATTTGTTGTTTTATAAATCTACTGCTCGTAAAGAGTTATTTTTGTGATAGTAATAATGTTTTTTATACAATCATAACTTGGGTGAACTGAATGATAATGTTACTTAGATGACTGAATAAAAGTACATTTCAGAGAGAGGATTTGACACATTCTGATACGCAGTAACAAATTAGTTTTTTATTCTGCTGCAATCATGTTGGGTGGAACGAAACACTTTGTGGTTGATTAATCTGAGGTTTTGTAAAGAACTTATCAATCATACACCATGATTTTGTGAATTCAGTTGTTTACGTAAGCTTTTTTTTTCAAAAGTAATTGCATATTAATACAATTTATTTGAGCAACAAATTCTACATATAAGTTCATTACTAGGTAAGTAAAAATCAAATTTTGTATTTGATCAATTTCAATCAATTTTTTTTTTTTATGTAAAATTATGTAAATTAATCCCTGATAAAAGATACAACACATCAAAATAAAAGTGCCAAAATCTCATTTAGGTCTATTCCATTAGATTTTAAATAACAAAAATTCCTCTAGCTAAAATTTTAATGAACAGCATGGATATTCTTCTATACAGGAGAAATCCAATTTGGAAATGCATAAGGATTAAAATCAATGCACCGTTATATTATAAAAAGAAAGGCCAGAACCCATGGTCAGTCCACTCACAGACAGAGCAGTTCTATTTTACACAGAAAGATAGATGACCTGACCAACACAGGCAATTGGCCATGATGACAGCCTATGTATGTTAGGTTCTGTATAACGCTGACCCTGAGAAATATGTTGCTCTTGGTAGAACTCTTGTAGTAGTCTCAGATAAATGTGCAGTACATATACTTTTCAATAAACTTACAAATTTACAATCAAGATTATCAAGATATTTTATATCTCAAAATAACGAGAAAAACAAAAATTGGTAAGGGGTAGATTTTTTACCAAGAGCGTAATTCTTTCACTATACTGCATACTTCATAATCAATAATATTAAAATGTGAAGCAAGAGCTTTTTTCAATCCACAATAGAAAAAAGTTATATTGCATACTTAATAAATAACATGATGGTTATAATTATAAATTCATGCTTTTGGTAAACTAGCCATTTTCTCTTTTCTAACATATCACGATTAAAAAGTAACTATATGAAATTTTAACGTGCAAAGTGTTAATATAGTCCTTTAACTTTTATTTCATTAGAAAAGTAATGAAACAAATGAACTGTTTGTCTAACTGATACATCTGTATTTTACTAAGTAAGTGAAATTACAATGACAAAATTAAAAATTAAATTACATACATGAATGAACAACAAAACTCAACCTACAACCAATAATTTAAAACATCCAACAGGCAGGTAACTCGACCAACAAAAAATATGTGAAACAATAAAGTATAGAAATCAATTTTAATATTACTGAGTAAAAATAAACAGTTATTTCTAATAACAACTGAAATAGCTATAAACAAAAATATTAAAACTGTACAAAAGTATCAATATAAAATGAAAAAATTCAAAGAGAAATTAAAAAACTAAATCTGCAAAAAAATAATAACTACAATAAAAGGGAGTGATAGATTATTGCAATCAAAGTTGAAATGATGGAACAGTTTGACGTACAAGAGGTATGAGCAACAGTAATAAATCACAAAATGAGAAAAGTTTTTAAAGTTCAATATAAACACTATAATAATTACAAAATCATAATAATACAAAGTACGATATCCTGTGTCATACTAGACTACCAATCGATAACTTTCATAAAATTTGTAATAAAAAAAAAAAATCATAATTTGTGTGTAAACATAAACACTGATTTCCTATGTTATATACAACAGAGTGATTCACAAAGAATGTAACAAACTTCCAGGACATGTTCTACTGCGGAAGATAAAGAATAAAGTCGTAAACATAGTTTCATTAGAGTATCGACTAGTAAAAAATTTTACCCTGATTTCAGCACTTTTGTAAAATTAATAGTTTTATAAGAAATCTGATTTGTAAGAAAAAAAAATCTGTACCATAGTTGTAACTTCAAAAATATCCTTCAACAATAAATACAGCTCCATGTCCAACAAACAATGTCTTTCAGGGCTTTTTTCGGCAGTTTATTTAATTGTTTGGGTTTTCTAAATTATTTAATTCTTTTGCTATGTAATATTGAGAATTTTCTTTCGCTTAATAAACAGTTAAAAAATCTGTCACATTTGATATGTTTTGTTTTTAATTAACTTCAAAATTGTTACGTTGGTATACAATTCCTACAGGCTTTATTAGCACTAAATTACTCTAATCAAATTCTCTACCAGTTTTTTTAACTTTTACACGTTCACTATCTGACAATGTTATTTTATGCCAAACATAAAATAGAATGTTTATCGACCCGAATCTCTTGTCTTTTACCCGATTTCTAGAAAATAATTAAAAATACAGTTCTGTGATCTATTTTTCAGGACAGATTTTATATTAGTTTCCAAGAATAGTCTGAATTAACTTTACCAAAAGCAAAGAAATCAGGGCAAAATCTTTCGCCAGCCAACCCTTTCTAATGAATTTATATTTAAATAAACTTCCCTCTTTAATTTCATCACTATATATGTCCTGAAAGCTTTTTACATTTTTTGTGAATTACCTGGGGTAAATTAATTTACACAATAAGAAGCTGGTGTGAAAGACTTCTCAACAAAAGTTCTTTTGTTTTACACAGTAACCATGACAGAAAAAAATATATACATGTTTAACTCATACAAAGAGCGAGCGAGAGAGAGAGAGAGAAAATACAAAAATTAAAGGAAAAATATGTTAAATAAAATAACTATATCTGAATGTAAGGAAAATAAATATGTTTTAATTCATTAATAACATTTTTCTTTTACGTAAAAACCAACAAAAAAATTAGAAAAATATTGAATGACACAAAATTATCGCCAAGATTCAATGTGGAAAAAACTACAACAAAGATAATAAAATATGGAAGAAGCAATAACACAAGATTAAAATATTGATTATATAACAAAGTTGCAAACTTTTTATATTACATAGTAAAATTCAATTTGTATAGTGATGATGCTTTACATGAGTGGGTTAAATAGAAACCATTTTATGTCTAGGACTGTAGTTATGGGAAGTGTACAAACTTTACAGTTACCTGATTGACAACTAGGTTGTCATTCCAATAGGAATAAACTCTATAGTAAGCAGTACATGTACTTTGGAGGTTGAGAGAAATATAACTTAACAATTTTCACTGAAAAATCCAAGTAATAACCTGTGGTTAATTTCCTGTATATCCAAAAACAGATATATAAAATGTAATAACAGAGCAAGTTTCACCTTTCAACTTTTTGGGATGTAATATGTCAATCTTGCCTTGATGAATTCAACGTATTCAAAAAAAAGTTGAATGGCATTATTGAAGTATCATTAAAGAATAAACTTAGATCGCAGACACTACTGAAATTTATTTATACGTTATGTCAATTCCCACCAATTTATATGGCAATGAGATATATATGGATGTTGACAAATCTCCATAAAGTGAGATGAACTTCTATGGTCAATGACTGGTTACACAAAATTAGTAGAACAGAACGTAAACAGAAGCCAACTAAAACTAACCTTTGAAGGATGGAATTGAGGAAAATACAGAAAAATCGTATAGGTACGTAAAATGTATGGAAAGAATTCTCTATCTGATTCATTAATAGTCCCCAAGAGGTAGAAATCTAGCCCACCAGGTTGGTCTAGTGGTTAACTCATCATCACAAATCAGCTGATTTCAATGTCGAGAGTTCTAAGGTTCAAATACTAGTAAAGGCAATTACTTTTATATGGTTACTATATCGTGGATACTGGTGTTCTTTGGTAAGTGCATTGGCATCATGCCACGGTTATATTGGTATTGTTTGTGATTCGATATGGGGTTCCCGTTGGTGGGGGTGTCTGTGCTGCTGGGATATGGTACCCGACTGGGGATGTGGCTTCCCTCCACTGGCGGCAGTCCTGATCGTGAATTGGTAATGCCACGCGAGACATCATGATGGGACTGGGGTGGTGAGGGGTTTGTACCTGGCTCCTGCGCAGACCGAAATGTGGTTGCTTTCCCCTTTTAAGGCGACAAAATGGTCGACTTATTTGGGTGTAGGTCTGAATTTCTATGTTGCGTAAAACACAATTTTGATTGGTATGAGTGTAGCACTGATTTAACTTTAAAACTCGTTCGTTTTCTGAGGCAATCACAGTCACGGTGTTGTCAAATCTGTACTAGGCACGGGGTTTGCGCTTCCTTGGTTTTGGTCAGTTAGTTTGAGGGAATCATGTTAGGTTGAATGTGAAGATTTCCATTTGAGACCTACGTGAAGGCGAAATTTGATATGTATTTACTGATGCAAATGTCTACCGGGGCATTTACATCGGTGGCATCCCGACCGAGGCCTGGCTGATGACTGTGAGAGTAATCAATTGGAGGTCTAAAGACGAACTCTGATCAAGCCCCTCAGAGCTTGGAACGGAGGGGGTGGTGTGGTGACCGGTAATGTCATAAGATAGGTGTCTTTCCCCTATGGGGTTGGATGGTGTTCTTTGGTGGTTGGGTTTCAATTAGGTACGCATTTCAGGAATGGTTGACCGGAGACTCTACAAGACTAAACATCATTTATATTCGTACATATCATCCTCATCCATCCTCTGAAGTAATACCTTACGGCGCTTCCAGAGGATAAACAGAAAATAAAAGAAGAAGAGACAGAAGTCTGGATTGGGCAAGGAAGCATTGATAAGGCCAGTTCTATGAAATGTAGCATAAGTTGTAAAAAAAATAAGAATTATAAAGAATGGATGGTGTAATGTAAATATCAAAAGAAGAATGGTATATGAAAGAGTATTTTATTATCTTCAATAATAATAATAATATATACATATAATGAATTGAAAAGAAATTCATAACAATGTTTTTGGTGGAATGTAATGTTTTACGATACTGAAAAATGGAAAGATCATGGACCTTAAAAAAATATGGTGTTATATGTTGAAAATTAGGAGGCTCAACAAAATTGAAAATAAAGAGGTCTTAAAACAAATACGAGACACTTGTGCATACCAGAATCTTGTAAAAATTTAATAAATCTGTTGATGGAGAAACATACATAAGGCAAAAACTTTAAAAAATATATACATTGAAATTAATGAAACAAATAACTGAGGACATAAGATTTATGTCAGTGATTATTCTGAACTTAGAAGATCACCTCAGAACAAATAAAGAACTATGTATGAGAGAGCTATAAAAAAATATAAAATAAATTTAATTTTATTAAATTGTTCATAAAAAGTTAAAAAAATATGTTTTGTAATTAATTTCATAGAAATAATAATCTTTTTTTTTTAAAGACGTGAGAAGCATTCTTGATTGAATCATACTATCTCAAAAACCAAATCTATTCATTTAACAAATCTACTCAACAATTAATGTTACCACAGTTATGATAATCATTAAATTAATTTTTGTATCATATGATAAATGCCGAGTATGACAGGATTCAAACACAGAACCTCATGAACGAAAGGCAAAAGATGCAACTACTCTGATGTAGAGGTCGATATAACTATTTACAAAATGGCTACAGGCCATTTTAAAAATTATTCTCAATGACATTACAAACAACAATTAATGGAGAAAAAAATTAATATAAACATACGGTTAATATTATGAAAAATAATTGTGCGTTATGTATGAATAATTATTTATAAATAACAATAAATCATGCATATGCGACCGACATAAGCAGTTACTGAAGGACAGAAAGATGAGTGGGGGAGTGGATTAATTGGAAAGAGTGGGGGGAGAATGAGAGAGATATAGATAATGAGCGGAGTTACGGGATGATGTAGTCTAAAATAAATAATGAATATAAAGAAAAATAATATAATGATATAAATATTCAACACAAAATAAAACACAACGGAAATATTCCTAACTGGAAGAGAACCAATGATGAATAGTTGCAATAGTTTATTCAAACATTTTTTTTATTTTACATCAAATTTTTTATCTTAGGAAGAGTTGTTTTTCTCTAGCATATTTATTTATCGATTAAATTATTTAATAAACAATTTATTAATAATTATAGCATACTAAACAAGACATTCATGAACAGAGCATAAAAAAAAAGATGATGATAGATAATACCAATAAATATCGAACCTCAGAATTTGTTTATTTTGGAACGTAAAAAAAGAAATTAATCATTAAGTCTTTGCAGATGACGTAGTTATCCTAGAGTTAAAAATGCAGAAGAAACAAAATTAAAAGTACATCTACTAACAGAAAACAGCAAAAATAAAGCTTTTGTAATATCTTATGAAAAAACAGAATTTATAACCGATGATAAGAACTGTGTAAAAGAATAATGTTTGATAAAGGACAAAAAAATACACAAAGTAAGCAAATTTAAGTATCTTGAGGAGATAATAACACAAACTGTACTTGAAAAATAAGGAATTAAAAAAAATTCCACAAAATGAAAACAGTTTACAGACTGACAGTATTCTTAAACTATAAAGCTAAACTACGACACTACAAAACTGTAATTTGTCCAGAAGCCTTATATGTAAGAAAATCATTAGGAAAGTTTAATGTAAGAAATCTTTTAAAAGAAGAAAGGATAATCATAAAGAAGATTTTTGGACCCAAAAGAACAAAGAAAGATTATAAGGCTAAAATCTAACCAAAAAATAGAAGATTTAGAGATACAAATAATAAGTTTTTTTTTTGGGCATATTTATAGAATGAGTGACAGTAGGTAGACTTACAAAACAATTTTTTAACTTTTACAAACATAGAAAAACCAAAATAGGGTGACACCGAGAAGTAAATCAAGGAGTAAATAAAGATTTTAAAAAAATTATTAAAGATAGAACAGAATTTTGAAAAACAAATGAGGATTTCACAGTAGATGAAAAGGAGAATCCGAAGAACAGCTCCAGGGAATTTAACTTAAGAGCAAAAACAAACATTCTCGGAAAGAATGAAAAAGTACTGGAAACAACAGAAGAAAGATGCAACAAGATTTAAAAAGGTCTAATCAAAGGAAAAAAAAAATAATAAAGCAATTTCCTGGTTACAGAAAATCAAAATTATTAAAAATATTCAAAAAAGCTATTCAAAATTCTAACTACTAATCAACTGAAAAATAATAAATAAATTTAGGGTAAATTTCATTCTATTAAGTTGGTAAAAATGCAAAAACATTTTCTTGTCAATTGAATGTATAGGAATGAAACCTTTTCTCTTTTCTTTTTTTATTTCTGGAATTTTTAGGAGTGTTCTATAGATGACTAAAACATATTTAAATTTTACAGTTAGATTTTACTTTAGCAAAACCAGTTTTATCTTAATATATATATATACATATATAAAAGATGTTAGCACAATATGTAAAGTTAAATATGATTCACAGAATGTTTATAAGAGGTTGGAATATTTTAAAGGCATTCACACAATTTCGAATTAAAAATGAAAATTAATCTGGAAGACTTGTTTGTATGACCCCGTCAAACATCCAGTAAACTGATGCAATTATCTGAATTAAAGTGAAATAAATGTCTAACAATTAAAAAAAAAATCTAGGTGAACAGTTCATTTTTAGAATGGACTTTCATACGCTAAAAAATACAAAGAATACGCCTTGTAAGTGTAAAATTATTAATAACGCGGTGCTTCCATCCTGAACAAAATAACCTGATGGCCAAGATAGCGATAAAAGTTCTTTTTTTTTATATAGAGACTTTGGTCTCATTTCAAAGTCAACCCTATCCAATTCTTGATTTACCAAGGATCTATCTACTTTCTTCTCCAAGGTGTTCTTTAATTTTTAGGCAAGATACTTATTATATCTGTGCTAAAGATGAAACAGTCTTTACAATTACCTTGTACTTGATTTAGTACAAATGGAGTTTGATTACAACTATATAAAAACATCTGAAGCAGGACCTCTATTAAACAATCATCATTTTTAAATAATTATCTAATGTACCATCAAGAAATATCAATTTAGCTCATTCAACAGTAAAAAATCTGTATTATTATAAAAAGGAACATGTATAAGATTCAATCATCATCCACTGTTACTGATATTTTAACAGAAATCAAACTGTTCCAAATATGTTTTATATGATAATAGACCTTTATAATTGAAAAAAAAAGGTTATTTTTCTAAACAGAGATTTTCAAATCTAATTTTTATAAAAACCTTAAAAAATATATATTTTAACAAAATAATCAAAGATACAAATCTCTGGCTTAAGATTAAAATAATTTAAAAACAATTTTAACCATTTCATAATACCTTACAAATGAAACTCGCTACCTAGTTTGTTAATAAAATTTCAAAATATGACAAATACTGAACTTCAGTCAGAAAATTTATCATGGGAAAACCAGAAGGCTAACTTTCATCTAACATCAGGATTAGCAATTCAATTTTGCAAAGTTTAGTGTTAGTACGTTATTGTGATAACATGTGTTACAATGAAAAACAAAGAGTTCAATAACAAATTATATTTAATTAACGTGTTATTTTATTTATCGTACGAATGAATTTAATTTGGCTTAAAATTTCACTAAATTGGCACAACTAATTGAGCAAGGGTTAACTGAAGAAAGTGTAAAAAGAATATTTAATATGTTTGACTAGTTAATCAAAAATATTAAAACTGTACCCATATTACATTCAATCAAATTTTCATTTAACTGAAAGATTACTAAAACAGAACTGATGAACAACTTTATCTGTGTTAATATATATATTTAGAAGTTTTCTTTTTTTTTATAAGTTTTGGATTCACTTTGATAGATACATGAACAACTAACACTCTAATGTAAATCGAATTTTGATAAATTTTTGTGGTAATTTCTTCATGGGCAAACAGTTTGATGTATCAAGAAATAAATGGCCAAAAACCGTTATTTTTAGCATTTATTTTCTCTACCTATCAAGTTTCTTCTTTTCATTTGGTTTTTTAAAGGAAAATTATACTTTAAAAATTCTCAAACCCTTTGATTAACTAAATTCAAAGATTACCACTGAAATACGCAAAATTATGTGCTTTAAATATTTAGGAAAGTAACCAGGTCTGTGATGAATAGTACTGATAACAATTTTTTTTTTTGTCTTCAGTCATTTGACTGGTTTGATGCAGCTCTCCAAGATTCCCTATCTAGTGCTAGTCGTTTCATTTCAGTATACCCTCTACATCCTACATCCCTAACAATTTGTTTTACATATTCCAAACGTGGCCTGCCTACACAATTTTTTCCTTCTACCTGTCCTTCCAATATTAAAGCGACTATTCCAGGATGCCTTAGTATGTGGCCTATATGTCTGTCTCTTCTTTTAACTATATTTTTTCAAATGCTTCTTTCTGCATCTATTTGCCGCAATACCTCTTCATTTGTCACTTTATCCACCCATCTGATTTTTAACATTCTCCTATAGCACCGCATTTCAAAAGCTTCTAATCTTTTCTTCTCAGATACTCCGATCGTCCCAAGTTTCACTTTCATATAGAGCGATACTCCAAACATATACTTTCAAAAATTTTTTCCTGACAATTTGTAACTGAATAATATCAATTTCATTTTTTGTAAAGTGTAAGAATGAAGTCGCTCTAATACATGGATAAATTTGAACAGAATTAATATTGTATTTTTAAAAAATTGATCAACTGAATAATCTGATAGTTGTGGTTAATTATACAAATGGACTAATAACCAATAAATACCAGTAATGCAGAAAAAACTTTTGTCGTAACTTTTGCCAAGTAATACACCTTCAAGTACTTTTGACATATACTAACATATCGTGTAACATAAATCTTTCATTCCGACGGAAATTATACACGCATAGTGTATATATAAAATCACTACTGATCATTTTATAAAAACTAGATATTGGCATAGCATGCCCAGTAAAATGAAGACAATATTCAACCCTACAAGTAATACTTTCTTTCAACTGGTAATAAAGGTATTACTATAGCATAAACATCACTACTCTTCTAGAAAGCAACTCTAACTGGACTTCGTTACATATTTGATTATTAACAAACATCAAAGTCATCAGAAATACTGCGATACTTATTGGTAAACGAATAAAAATATATGTTATAAAAAAATACATTGTTATACGGTAATATTTTATATATCTGGATAACAAAACAGAATAAAAATAAAATAAATAATAATATGTTATTAAGAAATATTACAAAATAAAAACATCACTTAATTTCACACAATAATACCAAACTATTCTACTTATGAGACTCAATCCAAAAACATTTTATATAATGTACTATGAAAGAGGTACACGACTTCACATTACGACCTCAGTGCAATGACCATTTTATATATATATATATATGCTCAAAGCCGAAATAAAAGCAGATGTTTTTACTTTATCATTGCAATAACGTGTCGTTCGTTCACACATTGTATTCATTCCTAAATAGACGTTATAACATGAACAACAAGAACAGCTATCACCAGTGTAACAAACAACCAAACATATACCACATCCTCTACTTCTTTTGATGTACACTACCTTCTAATTCTTTGTACTAAACACACCCCCCCCCCTTGTTTCTACACATTCTTCTCTAAATTATATTACTATACATATTTCTATGGCTATTCAATATTACTACTCTTTAATTTTTAAATATTTTAACCACATATTTAACATATTATATTCTACCCACATAAAAACCAGTAAATCAATCGATCACCTATTACTATATGTAACAATAAAAAATCAATAAATATAACTATAAAACGTTATAATCGAAATGGTTGCAAGCAACCTGATATGAGTTGTAAATCACTCAAAAAATACACGCACTATCCTTAAGAATAACAACCATCCAATACCAGGCTTACTATTAAAAGTAAAGAATGAAGTGGTTTCCCCATTTCCTTATTCTCTGAGCCGAGTTTTGTAAGCAGCATACTTAAGGTATCACCACAAGAAAAAGTCTGAAGGAGATACATCACGAGAACGAAGGGAGCCACAACCCCTTCGAAATTACTTGTCCAAGAAAGCCATAGTGTTGTTGGCTGTATCAGCTATAACACTGTTCTGCTGAAACCACTACTCTACCTGGTCTGCAGGTATGTTTACTTATTAGTACCATATGCAAAACAGTCAAAAATGTAAATGTATAAATTATAGTTTTTAAGTTATAATGACAATTAAAAAAAATTAAAATACAATGGGATGCCCATTATACGACTGCTGATTTTTCAGATGTCTATAACTATTTGGAATATTTACATCTGCACTAGGAAAATTTAAAAATATAAATAAATAAATAATTAAAAAATATAAAATACTATTCAAATAAAGCTTTGCTTAAACACGATTTTATCGAGCTTTGTTTTTACTGGGTTTTTTAAATACTTTTCTGCAATTTGTATAGCACTTTTGAGTTCTGAACATCACCTTTATTCCAGCCACCAGACACATGAAATCAAGGATGCATTGGTTTTATATAATCGAGCAACCTCAGTATGGAACTATTAGGATTAAGAACTACACCTATTGATTTCAAAATTGAAAATGACGATAAATAAAATTCTACCCTCAAAGGAAATCACATATGACATTAAAAAAAAAAACCATTCTGATGAAACTGAAATAGTTGTCCTTCACAGATCCCACCAACAGCTCTTTAGAATAACAGGGCATTTTTATCCAAATATTAACAGCACATAACTACACAAAAACTCTGCGCTGATCAAACATGCAACAAAAAACCAACTGATTTTCCTCTAGAGATTAAACAGCCATCCAGAAAACTAACCCAATTGTAACCCCGCATATAGTGGAGGGGAGCTTGGCAAGCCCTCTTCACCCACTAGAGGCTGTTTAATATGTAAAAAGTGTAATCATTAATTATTATAGGATGATCATACATGAAATTTTATGAATAAAAAAAAAAAACTCTGATCACTGCACATTATATATATATATATATATATATATATATATATATATATATATATATATATATATATCATGAGTGAAATTATAAGTATTTACTTTTACAGGAAGTCTTTTTAAATATTAATTTTTCTTTATCTCTAAAATATATGCAAAATTGATTATCCCATACAATAATAAATTAAATTTAAAAGAAGATATTCATAAGAGAAATTATGTAAAACACTGGTTTGATCTAAACAATGTAGAAGTAGCAGTATTTAGCCGCAGCTATATATAATTTTTATAAAATTGGTACACATAATTTAAACTCAATCATCAGTTATAGGACCAACATAATTATTATATAATTCAACCTAGTAACAAACAGAAATGAAACCAAAATTAAATTATATCCGGTCGTGTTTTTAAAGGCTACCGTAATAATAATAATAACAAATTTTGATGTCATTTATTTTATGGATGGACTGATACACTAGCCATAAATAAAAAATTAATCTTAAAAGCACAAAAAAAAACATGATATAACAATATTGATAAAAATTCTCAACTAATAAATTCACTATACGACCTTGAAGAGTACTATACGCATGACACAGACGATAATTCTTAATACAATGAAGTAAATGTACAGATAAAAAAAAGCAAAGGACAGGTAGACTATGATAAAAGAGAACACTGCATGCATGCCAGACATAATACATAAAAAAAAAAAAATTGGAGCCAAATGACAAGAGAGAAAGAGAAAGAGAGAGCGTACCAATGATGTCATCACTCTGGAATTTACAATAAATAAGACACACATACATACCGCTGGACATCATAGACATGAAAGGTTCAACGACCTGAAACACCTGTTTCACCATTTTTCTAGATCTAGAGCTTTCTCCTTATATATGATTCACAACATGATGACACCTTCTCATACACTTTAATAGTAATTACCCATCTTTTACTAGGTCTTCCTAATTTTCACTTTCCTTTATATAATATCATCATTCAACTTGAAAAAATATCACATATATATGAAATTTAACAAGATGTAACCTTTACAAATGAACTTTAATATTAACATGCCTTGGCTCTGTCTCTGAAAAACTTATTTTTTTATAGGTCTTTTAATGACCCTATAAAAAAAGATCGGTCAGAATGACATATCCTGGCTTATTAAATTAAAATGTCACACAATATATTATATATTCTGTTACTAAAAGAATAATTGATGTAATTAATTAAACATCCTGACCAGAAATAAGTTCCTTTAGTTATATCAAAGATTGGATTATTTTATTGAGTACTAAAGGCTCTGGGTTTTCATTTTATTGTTCGATTAATTCATTCATAAACAGGTAATCTTGGAGAGCTGCATAAAACCAGTCAAATGGCTGAAGACAAAAAAAAATTCATTCATATCTACACAAATAATAGCAATAATAGTAAATAATCTATTTATAATTATAAGAACTGAAATTTTAGATGATTCCTATCAAAACGTTACGATGTTTCAATGATTCACAGTAAATAATCTTCGATTAAAAAAAATAAAAATGGAAATATCATGAAGAGGTTAAATATTTGTTTTTAAAAAACAAACTCCCTATCTAAACGGGAGACTAGTAACATCCCACGTTCAAATCCTAACCAGAGATGGCATTTTTCATGAGCTACAAAATTCCATTCCCATATTCTAGCTTCAAAAGCTTGTGAAAAAAAAGGCTCATCTACGTCAATCATTTATTTTCACACATTCAGAAAAGATGACTCATTAAAAATAAAAAAATTAAAAAACCAAAAAATCTAATGTTATCCGTGAACATAAAGCCCATTATAATTAAGAGAACATATCAAATCAAGTACGCATCTTACATAAATATTCAAATATAAAACAACTATTGGGAAAATGGATGCCAATTTGCTCACAATCAAACAAAAATACAATCATGTAGCCACTTCTAAGCATCGTTTAAAACTGTATATCTACGAAACACAGATTGATCACTATATACCAGAAATGAATAAACAGTTAAAATGATGTATAGAATGAATATTTTTCATTGTGAAAATGCACTAGCTCAAATAGTAACAACGATAACTGCAAGAATTACGCTATGAATTACTTCCAATTCACCACACGTTCAGATTTGTGCTGTATGACTTCTAGTTTTAAAAAAAAGAAAGATTTCTGGAAAGAAATTTTTATCAAACAACAAAGTGAATTATAAAATTTTTGGTACTTATGTATAACGCCACCGTAAAAACAAAGTAGTCAATTGGATTTCGGTACAAAATGGGCCGATATAGAGTTTAACATAGATTCAAAACAGTCTCTTTATTAATTTTAATAAATGGTTATTTATATTTATTTTATAAATATAATTTAACCAACCTTAACCTACGCTCGCTTCGCTCGCAAACCTTGACTAATTAACAGGAGTGTTTTGATTATTTAAATAATAAATAATTGCAATAATTACTGAATTTATTAAATAAATACTCAAAAAATTACGGTGTTAATTAGTCAAGGTTAGCGAGCGTAGGTTAAGTTTGGTTAAATTATATTTATAAAATAAATAAATAAAAAAATCATTTATTAAAATTAATAAAGAGACTGTTCATTTTCCACCGAAATCCAATTGACTACTTTGTTTTTATATAAAGCTGCTGTAGCTGCGGTGGCGTTAATACGCAAGTACCAAATTTTTTGACAAATTATAACTTTTCTGATGATATAAAAATCCTCAAATATCAGTGAGATAAGTTTATGGAGCTAAAATGAGAAAAGTTGAAAAAAAAAGTATTTCGTTGTTTTTTCTGGAAAATGATCAAACGCCATCCCTCATATAGAGCATTACGCTTCTAATGCAAACATAATTATTTTATATCTCTCTAAGAAGATAAATATAAATGCGTAATGCTCCATCACATATTAGTAGATGATTGAATATGGTTAAAATTAATCTTTTCCGAGTGTAACTCAACAAATAATCGGTTCTGGGAAAGATTGTAAACTACTCAAATGTTTGGATGGGCTAACAAGTCTGCGCATGTTAATTATTTCTTTTTTCCGCTACAAACTCTTGATTTCTTTATGTTTAAATCTTTGTGAAATAGATATGCGCTGTGAATCAAGCAGTTGCTCTCACAATTACCTTGTTCTTATAGTCAGTGCAGCTAAGTTGAACGTTATTTTATCATGGGCTAACCTGAGTTTGCTCATCACGTTGTGCAAAAGCTTCAATTAATACCTAAGCACCTATCATATGAAACTGAGCCCCAAAAACTCTCTCTATGAACTTATCTAAACTAGGAAATATTATTTAAAATACAGATTATATTTTCTGAACAAAATAGTTCAGAATTTAAACGAATCTCTTTTTCATTTAATTCAACAATACAGTTAATAAGAGTTCTATATATGAACGTATAGACACAATAATGTAGAATTTCAATTTTCCAACTGTCACCTTTGGGGCCAAAAATTTGATAAAATTAGGAAAAAGGCAGATTGCAAAAAATAAGAAATGAAGCAAAAAGTTAAAGTAAGAAAAAGTTTTATGTTAAAGAAAAGAAAGTTTAAAGAAGTTAAAGAATATTTGAGAAAAAACCACACGTACATTTGTAATGCAATTTAAATAATAATCATCACGTAGAAAACATAAAATTAACATGAAGCTACCATTTTTACTGTAATGCAAATTGAGGCTAGTGTTATATGCATTTTTTTTAATGAAAATAGATATGATTACAATAAGTAATTTAGAAAATGTAAACATGTTAAAACCCAACAAAAATAATACAATAAAAAAAAAACAATTTAAAAAAATAATATTCTGGTTTTAATTTTTTATCTTTTTCGTTATTTTTTTTATCAGTTATTTTTTTTGCCTTATATACAGCAAGCTGATGAGTACACTGAAATATTCCATAAATTGAGTGACTATACAATGGTACCATACAACGGAATAGAACACAAGTATGTCAAGGGAAGAAGTAAAAATACTACCTCGTTATTCCTTTTTTCTTTTTCTGTTTAGCCTCCGGAATCACCGTAAGGTATTATTTCAGAGGACAAATGTATGAATGAAGAGTAATCTTTTACTGTCTCAGGTTGACCGTTCCTGAGATGTGTGGTTAACTGAACCACAAACGTAATTACCTCATTATTTTTAAGCGTGGACAGCTCTCCCTTGTTGCTGAGCGATTTATATTTAGTGGTGCTTATCTAATATTTTGATGGCATTGATAATTTTATGTGGACAGATAGTTAGACAGCATAGTTTTCTTTGTGTTACATCAATCCCAAATCAAAACTCACATTCTCCTGCAATAACTTCTTTAATAAATATGTTTCTATTTCGAACAAAATCAAAGGTTTCATTTACATTCACAATATCGTATCTAACATTAATAAAATCTCATCTTTTTTCAATTCTGTAAAATCTTCATTCGAAATGTATTAATTTCCTGGAATAAACCGACATGTAATTGTTTTCCACAAAATACTTCTGTAGATAGGATATAACTTTATGGAATGATGTTTTGGCCTATATTATAATTATGATAACATTAATTTATAATTAATAAACTCGGCAATAATTTACTACATGTAATCATTAAATTAAAAAAAAATTAATATTAAAAAGATAATACATACAAATTTAATGTTAAATGAACTAAACTATTTTCATTTTTATAAACTAATATGGTTAAAAAAAAAACATATTCATCAAGTTTATGAGAGCTAATAAATTAAAGAATGACTTATTACATTTCACTACATATATACTAATAAATTCTGAGAACTACAATTCCTGCAATTTACTTAATAAAAATAAAATTAGTGCTGAGCAAACGAGATCCACGAATGAATACCACAAATATGAAACATATTAGTGATTTCACATTATTAATATATTGTCGGTATATAAAATAAAAATATCTCTAACATCGCACCATTCATATAACACAGTCTAAAGCATAATTAATATCACAATTGACAGAGAAGTGTAGTACTAAGTGTGGTCCTTGAGTGGACCAAACAAATGGAAATCGGATGGGACGAAATAAGAACTGTATGGAGGAATGAGATAGTACTTCCTGATGCAATTTTTAAATGGTTTCTCATGTTACCTGAGAGCCGAGTGAGATCAGACAATATTGGTGAAGCATAATCGTGCCATTGCGCTGAATCCAGGATGTTTTTTCAATGCTACTGGCTTCATTAAACAGCAGGAGTAAATAAGCCGATTCAGAGATGGGACATTTGTATAATGTTTCCGAAGATTATGTGGAGAAGCGAAAAAGAATGTCACAATGATTTTAACCGTTTTATCTCCAGAACAATTAATGTATTAAGTTATTGAGTGACCTTATATTTAAAACAGACAGGAAGATTAGACAGGGACATAACCCAACTAGCCTTACCACATCAAGCCTACTCACTTACAATAATGGTATGGTACTTACGTATTAACACCACCGCAGCTACAGCTTTATTTAAAAACAAAGTAGTCAATCGGATTTCGGTGGAAAATGGGGTGAAACAGATTCAAAACAGAATATAAATGGTTATTTATATTTATTTATTTTATAAATATAATTTAATCAAACTTAAACTACGCTCGCTTCGCTCGCTAACCTTGACTAATTAACACTGTAATTTTTTTTATTTAATTCAAAAAAATTATTTATGTTAAACTCTATATCGGCCCATTTTCCACCGAAATCCGATTGACTACTTTGTTTTTAAATAAAGCTGTAGCTGCGGTGACATTAATACGTAAGTACTAATGGTATTTTGTCTTTCAACCAGGAAAAACAACTTTACCTTACAATGTTCATCATATGAAATAATTTTAGCAATCGACTTCTAAACTTTTATTAGACACAACTGAAATTCATATGACAAAGATCAGAAACGTTAAACAACTTAGTTAAATGAGACTGAATACTTATAAATTACTTAGACACATAGAATTCTATTCTTAAATCCTTTGATTTTGATACGGATTACTGAGATTGCAGCACTGTGAAAACTGGATACTTTATAAAACACAGTAGATGTAATTCCTATAAATCTTATTCAAATAAATTCAAATTGATAATATAAGGAAACAAAAATTTAACAACGTATAAAACGGAAATTTTTTCTATCAAGTAATTTATAGTCATCATTCTTCAAACTGATTTAGACAAAAACTAAACTTTATTCTGTGAAAGAAAAGGGAAGAAAAAACCTGCAATGATATGATGGGCTTCTTAAATTGGACGTAGATATAATGGTTTTAAATACTTAACTATATTTACAAAATGTATTTTTTCCCAAATGGTTAAGGTATGCAAATTCATTGTCTACACGTAAATGATAAAAATGAACTAAATACTTTAAAATAAAAAATAGAATAAAAATTTTTTTATATATTCTGTATTTTTAAAATCACATTTATTTTTTTTATCGATTTATATTATGGCATCTATATTTTTTTCTCTTGTTTTCAACAAATTCCCAGAAATTAAATTTAATATAATGAAAAAACTATACTAAATGTTACTAAAATGAAAAACCAATGTAAAACACTTTAAAAAAAACCATTCACAGATAAATAAATATCTAAAGCTAAAAAAAAATTTTTTTATTGTTAAACAATCAGTAGCCACGTGTGTTGGAGTGGCGTAGACAATGATTAAAATAAATAGCTTCCCTTTACGGGAAGTTAGTTTCAAGGCTAACAAAACCAGTTTAACAATAATGTTTCCTCAATACAATATTGATGTATAAAATCTAAGTATACTAATTATATGAACAAGGGATGCAGCTGCCAAAAATCAAGAAAGCTACACTATTTTCAAAATATCATACAAATCGGCCAATCAAAGAAAAAGTAAATAAATACAAGGGTATTAATAAAGATAATAAATACAAAACTAAATTTCAGGATTTAAGAAGAAAAAATGAATAACCAAAAAAATGTTAGGCAAGGAGTATTTTTGTGGTACCGATAAAATAAATAAAAATATCTAGTGAAAAAAAAAATTACATAGTTCAAGAAAATTCAGACTGAAAGCAGAAAGTAAGCTTAAAAGTAATCTGAATCATATAAAACAAGTCCCACTGGGAGTCCATTTTTTAAAAATATATAATTGGATAAAACAAAAAAAAAAAAATATATATATATATATATGAAGGCTGTTCAAAAAGTAATGATAAAAACGCTCTACAGAAAAAAATAATTTATTCAGTCTTCCAAATCTACATGCACTTTTTTCCAAGTAATCCCCCTTCGTTCTAATACAATTTTCCCACCGTTCCTGTCACTTTTTAAACACAAACGCCAGACCAACTTTCTTGAGCTCCTTGCAGCATGCCTCCAAAGCTTTGATGATCTCATGATTGGTTTTGAATTTTCTAAATTGGTCATGTAATTGGTTAATTTAAAAAGTTTTATTGTAAAATTATCATTATATATTTAAATAAACCAAAATAAGTTTTATAAATTCAAAAAATCTGCTCCCAAACACCAAAATTACCTTCCAAGAAATGTTTTTGGTTTTTCTACATTTACTATGTTAAAAGGAAGGAAACTTAAAAAAAAAAAAAACACTGAAAAATTTACAATCAATAAAATGTTACAAAAGATACCTTTTTTTTTGTAGAGAGGTGAATTATGATAAACATTTTCTGGTAATATTATTACTAAAAGTTTATTTAAACTTTTAATAATGTAAAGAGTTTAAATAAACCAAAGAAAGTTTTGAAAAACTCAAAAATCTACATTTTTAAACTCTGGCTCCCCCCCCCCCATAAATGCAAGGTTGTTTTTGTTAACTACAAGGTTGTTTTTTTTAAATCGCTTTCACTGCTACTATGAACAGAAAGACAAAAAAAAATTTGGTTAAAAAATATGTAGTAAATAAAATGATAGCTTTTTTTGACTTTTGGGGTAAAATTTTCTTTTTAAATTATAAGCTAAGCATACACGCTATACTAAGCTTAATATAAAGTGGGGTTATGTTTGCAAAAAAAAATGGACTCCAAAAGACTACACACCCACCACCATATATCCTGGTAGTTACAGTTTTCTGGTTAAAACTAATTATGTCATAACTTTTATTAACTGTAAAACATACATAATCGATATAATATGGGCAAATTTTTATATCAAATAAAATTCCTTTTCCTACAATTTTGAATAGAAAGCTGAATCACCGTTAAGATATACAGATACAAATTTTACAGGATTAAATATAAATAAGACAATGCTTATTATTTAAAAAAAAACCAAATAATGTCATTCTAAGAGCCATACATTTTATTTTATTAACCAATACATTTTGAAAATATTTAACTGAAAAAATTTTTTTTTTTTAAATATGACAAAAATTAAAATCGATATTTTTTTTTAATTTTTACTTCCTTGTACACAATAAGAGAAGTATTGTGATCAATATAAATTTTGGTTTTTAGATTTCAACGGAAATATCTATTTTGACCATCCCTTAATCCATTTTGACTAGTTTCGACATGATGTCTGTATGATCATATGTATCTCACATAACTCAAAAACGGTTAACCACAGCATGTTGAAATTTTTGATTTAGGACTGTTGTATAACATCTAGTTGTGCACCTCCCCTTTTGACTGCAATCGACTGAACCAAAAGTGTCAAAAAAATACCCAAATTCCAAAAAAAATTTGGATTTTTGATTTTTTCTTAACTGCAGTAATAAGCCCTCATTGAGAGTTTTTTTAACGAATAGCTATCATAAGTAATACTTATTTTCGTTGGTTCCAAAGTTATAGCCAAGTAAAATTATAATTAATGAAAAATTTGAATCTTACAAGGGGAAGGCGTCATGCCTTCCACTAGAAAGATTCTAGTTAAAAAATATTAACTAGAATTCTATACAGAAGAATTGAGAGGAGAGTGGAAGAACTGTTAGAAGACAATTTGGTTTCAGGAAAAGTACAGGGATAAGGGAAGCAATTTTAGGACTCAGATTAATAGTAGAAAGGAAGATTAAAGGAAAAACAAACCGACATACTTGGAATTTATAAACCTAGAAAAGGCATTTGATAACGTAGACAAATGTTCAGCATCTTAAAAAAATTAGGGTTCAAATACAGAGATAGAAGAACAATCGCTAACATTTACAGGAACCAAATAGCAACAGTAATAATTGAAGAACAAAAGAAAGAAGCCGTAATAAGAAAGGGACTCCGACAAGGATGTTCCCTATCCCCGTTACTTTCTAATCTTTACATGGAACTAGCAGTTAATGATGCCAAAGAACAATTTAGATTCAGAGTAACAGTACAAGGTGAAAAGATAAAGATGCTACGATTTGCTGATGATATAGTAATTCTAGCTGAGTGTAAAAAGGATTTAGAAGAAACAATGAATGGCATGGATGAAGTCCTACGCAAGAATTACCGCATGAAAATAAACAAGAACAAAAGGAAAGTAATGAAATGTAGTATAAATAACAAAGATGGACCACTGAATGTGAAAATAGGAGGAGAAAAGATTATGGAGGTAGAAGAATTTTGTTATTTGGGAAGTAGAATTACTAAAGATGGACGAAGCAGGAGCAATATAAAATGCCGAATAGCACAGGCGAAATGAGCCTTAAGTCAGAAATATAATTTTTTTACATCAGAAATTAATTTAAATGTCAGGAAAAGATTTTTTGACCGTCACTTTATATGGAAGTGAAACTTGGACGATCGAAGTACCTGAGATCAAAAGATTAGAAGCATTTGAAATGCAGTGCTATAGGAGAATGTTAAAAATCAGATGGGTAGATGAAGTGACAAATGAAGAAAGAAGCATCATTTGGAAAAATATAGCTAAAAGAAGAGACAGATTTATAGGCCACATATTAAGGCATCCTGGAATAGTCGCTTTAATATTGGAATGACAGGTAGAAGAAAAAAATTGTGTAGGCAGGCAACGTTTGGAATATGTAAAACAAATTGTTAGGGATGTAGGATGTAGGGGGTATACCGAAATGAAACGACTAGCACTAGCAAGGACATCTTGGAGAGCTGCATCAAACCAGTCAAATAACTGAAGACAAAAAAAAGGGGGAAGGCATATCGGTTCAAATCAAGGATTCATCTCCTTTTTTTTAATTTAAATATATTGATTTGTTAATAATTATTTACCTCAATTGTAAAAAAAAATTACAATAAATAATAATTCAATAACAAAAAAAAAAGAAAAAATATCAGAATTATTAATAAAATAAAATTTTATGTACTTTCATTTTAATTCAATAATTTTTGAAGAGGTTACTAATTATTAATAAATCATACATTAAAAAAAAAAAAAAAAAATATGTATATGAAGTCGTATTTGAACGGATGTATGATCCGATGGATGATGACATCGATGGTTGATGATTGGTTTATGGTTGATGACATGGATGATGTCGATGGTTGATGACATCTGCGGGCCATTCCGAGGAGAATTAACCCGATCCGTCTAGTACATTCGTTCTCAAAGAGGGCGATAGCGCCCTCTTGTGGGCGCTGGAGGCCCAGAGAAAATTTGGGGGGCTTTCAATCGATCTAGGAAGGCGATCTAGGAATTTGTGAAGTATGAGTTGTATGCAATTGTTGAATCCTGAGCTTATCTCTGGGAATTCGTAAACTTTCAACTTGATCAGTATTTTCAGGAATAAAACGAACATCGACGGTTGATGGCCCTGCAATTTGTGAAGTATGAATTATATGCAATTGTTCCATTCTGTGTTTATCTCTGTGAATTTTTTTACAATGATTCTTTTCTACTTTGTTTTTCGTTAGAAATTTTCAATTTTCTTTTATCTCTATGTTTTCGTACACGTAATTTTATTAATTCTTTTTCCTGATTTTTTGTTTCATCAGATATTTCTGATTGTGAAGAATCGCTCTTTTGTTTTTCTCTATATCGCTGAACACGCAGTCTTGTTAATTCGTTACAATGTTCATTATTTTTTTTAGAATATGTTCTGTCATGCCTTTCTCTACACCGCTGGTTACATAATCTTAATTCTTTTGAATGTTCATTTTTAGCCATTACTTCGTCACTATTTTTTTCTTCATTATTACTTCTGTCATTCTCTTCATGTTTTCCTTTTTTGAATATTTTATAAGTCAAATTTTCATCTTCTCTTTCATCATCAATATCTTTTATGCAGCTGTTTATTAAACTATAACATCTATCGTAATTTTCCTCCATAACTGATCCTAATAAAATATTTTTTTAAATTATTTTAAAGCTCGGTCAGAATATATATACTATAACCTATTATAATATTTTTCATGCGCAATTCTACGTGAATTAAATGTATGCAAAGGAAATTTTTATTATGTATTAATTTGTTAAATTTAAAAATACGCGGTGTAAAAAGGAAATGTTTGAATCTGCTGAATTTTAGAATATACAATATACATAGTGCTGGTCTTGGTTAGTTCTCTTAAAATGCTAGAGATGGCGTTGATTGATGTTGAGATTATTTGAATAGAGTTTAAAATTATTAAGTAGGTATTTATTTAATCAAAATAAATTATTACTACTAAAAATAAATATTTTATTTATTCAAACTAATTTTTAATTGTTAAAAATGATTTCATTTCTAAATTACCTAAAACCAATAATTTAAAAAAACCTATATTAAACTATTTTAAAGTACGCGGTAACACATCAGCGCCATCTGTTGTATTTTGTGAGAACTAACCCATTTATATATACTTAGCGTCTTGCGTTACGTTACAGATTTTGATTACGAGTCAGCGGTTTTTTCCCCATGTTCTCGTGTAATTATGTACAAAAAATTCTGACACAACGCGCCTAAAGAAGTTTTCACTTCTATATTTCAAGTTTTGAAAACGAAGAAAGATTAAATTTTAATGTATTCTGATAAAAAATTATTTATTTTTTATTAAATAAATCGAAGGTTCGTTCTTCCAGAATAATTTTTTTGCGAATTTTTTTTGCAATTTACTCGCTGTGGATGTACGTCGTTTTTTTATTGAAGTATTTCGTAGGTACAATTGTTAAAGAAATAAAAAAGAATGTTATAATGTTTTTTATGAAATTATATTTTGTTGGAATTTTAACAGAGCGTCCCCTTCTTCATATTAAATAAAAAGTAGTGTCAGAGAATCACCAGGTAATTCAGTTAATGTCTGGTTAAAAAATTCTAAGTGAATATATATATATATATATATATATATATATATATATATATATATATATATATATATATATATTCTATTATATGATTAAATACCGAAGTAGGAACTTGGATAATAAAAATAAGAAACTCGTTACTTGTGATGTTATTACTACATTTTTTCTTTCCTTTTTTTTAGTGTCTTAGTTGTTTTATTCTTTTAAATTCTGTGTTGGAATGGAATGTATTCACACACACACACACACCTCATTCTACAGCGTATACCAGCTAACGGTGTTTTATCGGAAGGCACATGACAGGACAAGACTGGACTGGGCAGACGGACTGCCTAGACGCAATCCACTTAAGCACTTCCTTTTGATTCTTATATAGTTTTCTGCGTACATGTGTGTGGGTTTGTATATCCGGTGTGCCGTTTCTTCTTGTATATTATTATTACTACTGAAAGTTATTCAATAAAACGTTACACATCCTATTGATCGTTCATTAAATATTTATTCTTTTTTTTTTTGTGTTTATGTACCTTTAAACGTACAGAATGATTCACGAATAACGTAAAATACTTTCCGGTCATGTTCTTCTGATGAAAATAATGCAGAAAGTTCATAAAAACATTAATTCGGGAACGTTTCCTTAGCAAGTAATGACTATGAAATAGTTCTACAATTTCGAAAGAATTAAGTCAGACTGTAATTCTTGGGACCCGATTTAAATGGGGTAAACTTAGTTTTATATGGAATTTTACCTGAAAAATAGGTCCTATAACTGTATTTTTAGTAGTTTTGAGAAATTTTGGGTAAAAGATAAAAAGATTATGATCGAAAAATACAATTATTTTTATGTTTGGCGTAAAATAATTTCGTTAAATGTTCGCTGAGATTACATCCTATGTGGCAAATTGAAATCATTAATATATTATACATTATTAGTTATTAGAATTTTCAGTGCAATAAATCTGGTACTTCCTCTAGTAAAAAAAATCTGATGTGAACACCGTATGACTTCCTTGAACGCCTATTAAATTACATATACACACTTTTTTGCTACACTTCATTTAAAGTTATCTCATTTGATAGTGAGATACGATGCTCCAATTCTTTAATAAAGTAGAGAGATACACAAGTGCATTGTGGTGGACACCACATTGCATCTCATTTTTTTTTGTGGTGTCCATATCAGCAATTTATATTAGTTTATATATTAATTTTGTAATGTACGGATCCGTAACCGGATCATACATTTCCTGTAAGTAACAACCACGGAAAATTCCTCAATTAATTAATAAATGAGGATTTCTCAAAGAAGACTAAGTTTGATGAAATATCTATGGGTCATTCCGAATAGAATAAAAAAAAACAATCAACTCCATCCGTCCAGTAGAACTACCAGACGGACTGGAAATAGAGTTTCAGCCCAATTTTTTCAATATATAAGATAAATAAATATAGCCTATATTTTTGTGGGTTTTGTAGGGTTTTTTTAATAAGTAGGATAAACTCATGATTTTATTTTAATTTGGCACAAATACACAAAATAACGATCAACAATCACGTCAGAAAATCAAAAAACGTTGTAAAACGAATCTAGTGTTCATACAGAATATACATTTTTATTTAATACATACAGGCGACAAATAAAAATCAGCAGGCGCGCGAACAGAATGAGGAAACTCACCGGACGACACACATACACAACGATTTGTATTTAAGAATAGGATGGAGTGAAATGGGAAAAGGGGAGAGGAGATGATAGGGAAATAGATGATAGTAGGATTGTTATAGAAGAGCGACGTTAGGAGAGGGGAAAGAGAGAGAGAGAGAGAGAGAGAGAGAGAGATGAATGTTGGAGAGACCCCCGAGAGTAAGCGAGCGAACAAGCTAGCAAGCATGTACAATAATATTATGACGTCACAGGAAATCCGTACCCTTAAATGTCCGTTCATCACTGACTCAAACACTCTTTCCCGCTCACTCATTCTCTCTCTCATACAGAGAGAAAAAGACAGAGAAATGAAGGGGGTATTATATATTTTATACAAACACGTTCCTATAAGGATATCCCTGGGCCGCGTGTCCGATGGTTGTCCCTAACGCTTAACTGTACATGATTATATAAAATAAAAATCTTGTCTGCATACATACAGAGCTTAGTAAACTCTATTTAATCGTGTCATTTTAACAATTTATACTCAACTGAATCGTTATATTAATCCGGATTTGTTTCCTCATAATCCTCAATTCACCATGGACCACGTTAAAATCATAATGAAAAAATTTTGAACGATTTTTTTCCGAGATGAATATACTTGAACTTGTGGTATTTACAGCGGTTCGGACAGGGTGGGGGGCGGATGGACGTAAGCTGTTGACAAAAAATCATTTTAAAATTCATATCTCACCCGTTTATACGGCGAACTAATAAAGAAATTCAATAATTCGCTAAAGAGCATGAGGATTTTTGATAATCCTTATAGGTTATTTGGGTGTTTTGGGATCCTGTGGAAATATTACACCCGTTTATAGGTTAAACATTAAAGAAATTCGATAATGTCTTAAAAGAACAAAATAACTGTTAATAATGCTTGAGATTACATCGCCGGGTTAGCCTAATGGTTATCGCCAAATCAGCTGATTTCCCATGTCGAGAGTTGGAAGGTTCGAATTTTTATTTGTTCGCAGTTGTTTTTATTCGGATCTGAATGCGGATACCGGTGTTCAATGGAGGTTGGGTTTTCAATTAACCATACGTCACAGGAGTAGTCGATCGAATTATGTTCCAGAGTACATGTTTATCGATACGTTTACACTTACACTGCATTACATCGGCAGCTACGTCAGGCCTGGCAAGTCGGTAGCAGTAATTCCATTTGCCAGTACACGCACGCACGCACACACACACACACACACACACACACACACACACACACACACACACACACACACACACACACACACACACACCCAGACCGGCAGTGGTTTGAAAACTGGTTGGAGAAAACAGCAACAATTTGTTAATATTATTTGGGGAATTTGAACATGATTTTTGAGATTGCGTTGGGGATGTTGAGGTTCTGTGGACAAGCCTGAATGATTTTTGAGATCGCGTTGGGGATGCTGAGGTTCTTTGGAAAAGCCTAAATGATTTTTGAGATTGCGTTGGGGATTTTGAGGTTCTGTGGACAAGTCTGAATGATTTTTGAGATTGCGTTGGGGATGTTGAGGTTCTGTGGACAAGCCTGAATGATTTTTGAGATTGCGTTGGGGATTTTGAGGTTCTGTGGACAAGTCTGAATGATTTTTGAGATTGCGTTGGGGATGTTGAGGTTCTGTGGACAAGCCTGAATGATTTTTGAGATCGCGTTGGGGATGCTGAGGTTCTTTGGAAAAGCCTAAATGATTTTTGAGATTGCGTTGGGGATTTTGAGGTTCTGTGGACAAGTCTGAATGATTTTTGAGATTGCGTTGGGGATGTTGAGGTTCTGTGGACAAGCCTGAATGATTTTTGAGATTGCGTTGGGGATGTTGAGGTTCTGTGGACAAGCCTGAATGATTTTCGAGATTGGAGAACGCATATGAAAAAAAAAAAAACAGAAAATGTCTAATGGAAAATAATTAATTTTAACATGATTTAGATCGTATTAAAAAACCGCGGGGATTAATTGCAGGCACATAATTTATGCCTGCAACAATTATTCAGATCTATGGCCAAGGCAGAGTATTTGCTCGGAAAGAAATATCGGACGTAATTGTTCCGGAAGTATCGGATACAAATGAGAAATTCCAGGACAGGATCAATTTTATTCAACCAGTCTAATTTATCATACTCTTTACCAGTGACATTTGGGGGTCAGTGTTTGTTTCCACCTGTAATTCTTCTTCCCTTAACCATATCATCACTTCCAACTTCTGAACCTTTTAAAAAAAAAAACAACATTTATTAGCTCCATACGTCCAAACCATTTCAACTGAGTGCCTATAGTTTTTTCCATCAAATTATTTTTTATCTTCTTCCTTTTTTGTCATTCGATTTACTCATCTTACAGTTTTCATAATCGTAAACTGCACCTTCTCTTCATCTACGTTTTTATAACTTCTACAGTCTCGGAGTATTTCTAAATCATTATCGGTTTCACCGTATTTTAAACAGTTTTCAATTTTTTTTTGCCTTATAACAATAAATTTAAAATAGAAGATCTGGTTACAGGACAACAAGAACAAACTTTAACCATCTTAAATCGACCAAGATTTTAAAGAAAAACATTAGTTACGGCAGAGATGATTGGAGTTATAGAGATGTTCCCCAAAACTGAACGTCCCTATCTAAAATTATAAAACTTGAAACCGTATCAATGTATTCATAAACAGCATTAATAACTTAAATGGGAACCGTAACATGGGATTTTGTTTCGATGAGGATCATCTACAAAAACAGTGTCGCATTTTAATAAATATTGCTGAAACCTACACGAAGCATCCTAACCCCCCTCCACAATAACAGAAGATGCTTTATGAATATCCTCCGGTCTCCACCCCATGGCCTTCCTAACCTTGATGGGCATTACCCATCAGGGTTACTTTAAGTTAACATCAGGGTTACTTTAAGGGTTTAAAGTCGTACTTTAAACCCTTAAAATCTGAAAACAACACAGTCATCAGTTTGACCTATGTCAGAATGCCACCGATGTAAATGCCTCGGCAGAAATTTCCATCAGTGTATTTACACAACTTAATATTGCCTTCACATGGTTTATTTCCACCATAACTTAAAAACCATCAACTATCAAATAAACCGATTCGCAGAAGCGAGATCCCGGCGCCTTCCTTTAACACCGACGATTTCACACAAAAACTCTTCCCATACCTCACCTCAATTAAACTACACTCTCAAATCGTTACTTGATTGAGTCTTTTAACATCAAAAATACTATCCACATACCAACACACAAGTTTTGATCGCAAAAACGACAATTTTATCCTACAATTATATTTTCTTTTGATTTACTTAAAAGTCAAGAAACAAGCTTCACAAATTTAATAAGCCTCTAATGAAAACATATCCTATCTCTCTCTGCTCTGGTTCGCTTTCGAGAGCGAGGTCAATGCCTACACCCTCCCACATCCAAGAGTTCTCCACACAACCACTAACAGCGAATATCTAAGCTAACCGGGGGCTCGATGCCAAAACGCCTGATATGTAAATAAATAAAATAAAGGGTATTATGTAATTTTTTAATATGTAAATAATTTTTTATTCATTTTAGCAACAATTCGGAGAAGAATTTTTAAATAGCCTACAAAAATAAAACCGTAAGGATTCTCGTATTACAAATAAAAAATATAATAGTATTTTTTATTAAAGCCTAATCTTTCATAAAAAAATTTGGCTTATCCAAATTTTAAAATTTTTGAAATATAAGTTAATAAAATATTGTAGAAATGTTTCATTTATACGGAATATTACAAATTTCTTTCATATATAAATAAAGATTTTCCAAAGAATAAAGATCACTTCAATTAATAAAAGAACCTAAAATTTATATATTTACTTTTCGAACACTGGTTTATTTAAAACAGACAAAGAGAAATAAAGGACCGACAAAGGAAAGTTGTTTCCGTATCAAATTGTAAAAACATAGGTAAACTTCCGCCAGTAAACCCATGGGTACCATCATTCATACATTACATCACGTTAAGTACTATCCACACTTAACAATCTCCGTATCTACAAAATCTAACTCTTCCTTTTTCCTACACACAACTAACTTAAAGGAACGATTCAGGAGGATATGAAAATAATTTGAAAACAGATCCCAAAGTTTGAGATAAAGAAAAAGATGAATTCAAACCGTATGTCCGAAACGCTTTTTTATCGATTTATGGCTAGCGAAACATTTCGCCAGTATTTCAGTTCCCCGCGATGAAATGAGGTCACACTAACATTTTTTAGACGAACTATAAGGGGTCAATTCGATAATTTCTTATGTCTTTTGATTTGAAAAATCAAATAAAACAGGTCCCGTTGTACCTCCCATAGTTATTATGATAACCAACAAAAGGTTCGGTGACGAAAACCACGTTCAGTCATTTGAGTGGTTTGATGCAGCTCTCCAAGATTCCCTATCTAGTGCTAGTCGTTTCATTTCGGTATACCCTCTATCTCCTACATCCATAACAATTTGTTTTAGGTATTCCAAACGTGGCCTGCCTACATAATTTTTTCTTTCTACCTGTCCTTCCAATATTAAAGCGACTATTCCAAGACGCCTTAAATATGTGGTCTATAAGTCTGCTCTTCTTTTAACTATATTTTTACAAATGCTTCTTTCTTCATCTATTTGCCGCAACACCTCTTCATTTGTCACTTTATACACCCATCTGATTTATAACATTCTCCTATAGCACCGTATTTCAAAAGCTTCAAATCTTTTCTTCTCAGGAACTCCGATCGTCCAAGTTTAAATTCCATATAAAGCTACGCTCCAAACATATACTTTCAAAAATCTTTACCTGACGTTTAAATTAATTTTTGATGTAAAAAAATTATATTTCTGACTGAAGGCTCGTTTCGCCTGTGCTATTCGACATTTATATAGCTCCTTCTTCGTCCATCTTTAGTAATTCTACTTCCCAAATAACAAAATTCTTCTCTTTCTATTTAATCTTGGATCTTAAGATTTTATAATCTTTTCTCTTCCTATTTTTGCATTCAGAAATCACTATATATATATATCACACACTAAAAAAAAATGTAATTGTTATCGACTAGGAAAATATTAGATATTAAAATAAATGAAAAGTAGGTTCAAGTGATATGTCACTATATATATATCATATGGGCACGCGCGCAAAACACTAAAAACAATTTCTACGTTCTTTTAAAATAAAGAAATAGACCTTCCATTATTTAAGATTTATGTCAAGGCGGAAGATGAAGTCTAAAAGTAAATAAAATATACGGCTTCATGCTGTCCTTTTTACACAACAACTGGCAAACACAAACAAGCAAGCAAACAAACACAAAGATTGGTTAGTAAAAAAATTTTCTCATCACTTCCTTAGAGCTGATAACATAGTACTAAAAAAAAAAAAAATTGATAACATTTTATTTAAATGTACATCCATTCGCATTCGTAAAGACAACATTAAAAAAAATTCTTACACATATCCACAAAATTAAATCAACTTTTTTTTAAAAATAACTTATAACAAAAACCTACTAAAAAAAAAAGAAAAATTAAAATCATTTCTACATGCAGAACAAATAATGACAAATTTGACATAGTTTTTAAATTAATTTATCAATTGTTAGGGCTTCTTTATATACTATATTACAGGTGCTCTACTTACTATTTAATTTGTTATACAACTAAATCCAAAGCGTTTTGTTTTACTTACACTGAAAACCAGAAAAATCTGGTTTTCTATGACCAGAAAAATCTACGCTAATACTTTATTAAACACAGAAAAATTGTTAATTAGAAAATTCACTTTCATTTCAATTATATATTTTCCCCAAAAATTATTTTTCTTTTTTCTTATAACACTTGATTCATATGAACTACAATAAAACGATCTATTTTCATCAGAAGGGGTAAAGAACCCACTGTTAATCGTTTGAAAAGTATATAAATAAAAATTTAAATACTCGTTTGATCAAAATCTTAAATCTACGAAAGTTCTTCACAGATTCACAGATTGCTTTGAAATTTTGACACATTCGAATACTTTCGTGTTTTTATATATATAAGACGTCACACATGTGACAGCTAAAAACGTTTTTTTATTTTTTATTTTTTTAATAAAAAAAAACAGCGCTATCTGTTGTACGTAAAAGCAACATACGCTATACTAAATATATTACGAATCCATTGCAATGCTTCCCATATATGTGTCCTCTATAGACAAAAAAACTACTGGACCGATTTACGTGCAGGGAAAAAGGGAAAAATCTAAAAACAATGAAGGGAAAAATGGGGAAAAGGGAGAAAGTGAAAGAGAAACGGAGAAGGAAATGGCGTGGGGGAGGAAAATGGGAGAAAACGGGAAAGGGGATTTGATAAAAATGAAAAGAGGGAAACGGGAGGGAAAGAAAGGAGGAAGAGAAATGTTATATTTTGTAAAGTTTCGTAATGTTCATTTTGTTAATGTTTTATCAAACTTTCAACTGTATTCATTTAACCTACATATATAATCAAATCTAGCAATAGCGTAGCATAGCCGGGTCTGCTAGTTACGAATAGTAATAAATGCCGTTTAAAATGATTTTTTCCTAATTTACACAATACATACATGAATTAAAAAAAAAAGATCAGTGTTTTCCATTTTTTTTTGCGAAACATAATCTTGAAGCTCGTGCGTGAAATATGGAAATGGAATTTCGTAGCGTATGAAAAAATGCCATGCCCCGGTTTCGAACCACCGGAAGAAAGACCAAATTTCAAAATTTTAATTAATGAAATATTTGGATCTTACAGCAAGATGAAGATACATCGGTTCGAATCCGAATTCATCTAAATTTTTTTAATTTAAATATTTTTTTTTGTCTTCAGTCATTTGACTGGTTTGATGCATCTCTCCAAAATTCCCTATCTAGTGCTAGTCATTTCATTTCGGTATACCCCCTACATCCTACATTCGTAACAATTTGTTTTACATAATCCAAATGTTGCCTGCCTACACAATTTTTCCCTTCTACCTGTCCTTCCAATATTAAAGCGACTATTCGTGGATGCCTTAATGTGTGGCTTATAAGTCTGTCTCTTGTTTTAGCTATATTTTTGCTAATGCTTCTTTCTTCATCTATTTGCCGCAACACTCTTCGTTTGTCACTTAATCCACCCATCTGATTCTCCTATAGCACCGCATTTCAAAAGCTTAGAATCTTTTCTTCTCAGATACTCCAATCGTCCAAGTTTCACTTCCATATAAAGCGACGCTCCAAACATATACTTTCAAAAATCTTTTCCTGACATTTAAATTAATTTTTGATGTAAACAAATTATATTTCTGACTGAAGGCTCGTTTCGCCTGTGCTATTCGGCATTTTATATCGCTCCTGCTTCGTCCATCTTTAGTAATTCTACTTCCCAAATAATAAAATTCTACTACCTCCATAATCTTTTCTCCTCCTATTTTCACATTCAGTGGTCCATCTTTGTTATTTCTACTACATTTCATTACTTTCCTTTTGTTCTTGTCAATTTAAATATATTGATTTATTAATAATTATTAAGTATGTTGCAAAACTCAAAAACGATTAGCCGTAGGATGTTGAAATTTTGTATTTAGGACTGTTGTAACATCTACATGTGCACATTCCCTTTTGAATGCAATAATCGACTGAACCAAAAGTGTCCAAAAAGTCCAAAACCCCCAAAAAATGGAATAACAGCAGTAATAAGCTCTCGTTGAGAATTTTCAACGATATATCAAAAGTGGTACTTATTCTCATTGGTTTCAGAGTTATAGCCAAATAAAATTTTAATTTATGAAATATTTAGATCTTACAAGAGGAAGGCACATGGTTTCAAATCCGATTTCATCTCCCATTTTTTTAACCTTTTTTTTTAATTTTAATATATTGATTTATTAATAATTATTAACCTCTGCTGTAAACATATTTTTACAGTAAATAATAATTCAATTAAAAAAAAGAACATGAAAAAATATCAGTATTTATTTAATTTTTTTAACTGAAATTTTATGGGCATCGACTGCTAAGGTCATTAGCCCTCGTCACATTCTTTAAAAGAAATTATTATCTCCATCAGGATCGTCATATGTAAGGGTGTAAAGTGCCCTTACATTTTATTTAAAAACACAAACTTCACAATAAACATTAAGACATAAAAGACAAGGACAATCACAAACACTTACGGGGTGTAAAGGGCCCCAATATTAAAATTTGAGCTAAGGTTCTCAAAAGACCATGAAATTAAAATTTCAACTTATCAATACCATTTCTTTCTTTATATATACATAAAACTACCGCTTAGAGATTCTTTTATCACAGCTTTAAACTTCCATTTTATAGACTTTTAAGAAGTCCACTGGCGTGTAAAAATGCAACTATATTTTCTTCATTTCCATTATCCAGTTCAGCACTAATATTATTTCTAAGACAGAACCTCTTTCTGAGGTCCTCATATATGGTACACTCTTCTATTAGATGCTTGATTGTCAGTATTTTATTACAACCACCGCACATTGGTCTCACTTCGCTGGTTAACAAATATAAATTTGTTATCAGTATTTATTAATGACTTAAAATTTTATGTTCTTTTAAAAATGTGTATATGTAATTTAATAGGCGTACAAGGAAGTTATATGGTGTTCACATCATATTTTGTTTAATTTTACGATTAAAATAATAATTATACTTTCAAAAAATTCATTTCTCGAGACTATGGGTCGGCAACCTGCGGCTCGCGAGCCACATGCGGCTCTTTGGATGCGAAGCTGCGGCTCTTTAGTCCATACGCAAATATTATTTAGTTTATAAAAAAAAAAAAAAAAAACATCTTTGCCACTTGTACTCGCCTCTCACCGCACCCCTCCACCGTGACACGCTTCGTCACTGTCGTCAGTCCGTCAGAAGCTCTTGAATGACGCCGTCGTCGGACGTTTCTATGTAGGTTTTAATTCGCTTTCGACGCAAGACAATTTGGCGTCTTCACCAGTGCTTTGGCTGTGACGTATAGTTTGTTGTTTCAAGTAAAAGAGTTAGAAGCGAATTATCTTCTCAAAGTTATGTATGTACATATATATAATAATAATAAAAAAACCGAAGTAAAGATAGGTAACATAATAAGAACTATATTTTTAAAATGCATATATACATATTTATTTCCAAATAAGATACCTAACTACTTTTTTGAAGTCAATAAGAATTGTCAAAAAATGAACAAAGTACTACTGTTGGATATTACCGCGAAAGTGTTTTTATTAAAATATATATTTAATAAATTACCTATTTTATTATTTATCTATTTTATAGCTTTTATTATTTAAAAATTAGAGTTAAAATAATAATTGTAAGTGTAAGTACCTATAAATTGTTATTTAATAAACCTACATTCGAAAACATTTTTTGGCCATTTAAAATCTTTGAAATTTTGTAAATTTCAAAAGGTTGACTCAAAAGGTTGCCGACCCCTGCTCCAGACGGTTCGCAGCACATAAAATTTAAATTCGTATATAATCTGCTACTACTTCTTTCAATTTCAAATCTCACCCGGGTAGAGTGATAATACAAGGGGGCACTATCGAAGTTTTACTTTAAACAATTTTCACCATAAATACACAGACAACCATCCATACTTCGAAACCAGTTCTTCAAAGAAACCCTTCCATATTTCATCGGCGATGTGGAACACTCATCGTCCCAGCTTTCTATTGGATAATTTCTTCACCATTAAGATGCCATTTATATAAATCGCTTTTATAGAATAAATAACATTCAGAAAAAAACATATAAATTTTTGAGTACAAAAAAAAATAATGCCTTATTGATATTAAAATGGTAACGTCTAACAACAAAAAAAGTTTAAGAAATTAAACATATGCCCGTGCGAAAAACAAATTCTAATAAAGTAGAATTTTCTACAAATTCTAATTTTATTTCAAATTGTATAACAGCAGGTATAGTATTACATGTTAATATGTAGTCTGATGTTTTATTTAAAATCTGTATTGTTGTGTCACGAAGTTATTGACACGCGTCTCATTATTATGCTTTTTAATTTTGGCACGGAACGTTTTATCATTTAAAAAAAAAGAACTTTTTGGCAGCTGATAAGATACTATTAACAGTTGCTCAACAACAATTATTTAAAAGTAAACAATACGTGTTTAATTATCTGTAGAAGGATTGATTTAGAAAATTACATTAACATGCGTCGAATAATATCATTTTATTTTAAAATTGGTAATGTTTCTCTTGTAATGTTCGATTAATCGATTAATATAATCTATAAAGCAACAAGTAATAAATAAGATATTAAATAATCCAGTAGTTTTTTTTTTTTACGGCTACGTAGCAATGCCATTTACTGAGCAATCCTTCCCGTTCTCACAACCAATTTGTGTCACGTGTCGTCCATGAAGGCGGATCCAGACAAGTGATATCAAAGGGGCGGTGGCAGCAACTCAACCTAGTTTTTTCGCCGAACAAGGCTAGCTAATCATAATATTTAAAACTGCCATAAATTATTCGTTATTTATTATAATAAAAAAAAAAAGATTGCAGTAACGTGAAAATTAAATATGTTTAGCTATTCCTGACGATTTAGAATTCTGTGCAGAATCAAAATAAGCAGGAATCGACCAAATTAACCGATTGAAAGAAATAAACTAGGAGAATTTGAAATATCTTTGAAAAATAATTAGTAGAGAGAGAACAATTAAATAAATGATGAGACCAAAAAACAAAAATTTGAACTACAGTGAAACCTACCGAAAACGTATTTCTGAAATCCCAATATATTTTTTTTTTTTTTTTGTCTTCAGTCATTTGACTGGTTTGATGCAGCTCTCCAAGATTCCCTATCTAGTGCTAGTCGTTTCATTTCAGTATACCCTCTACATCCTACATCCCTAACAATTTGTTTTACATATTCCAAACGTGGCCTGCCTACACAATTTTTCCCTTCTACCTGTCCTTCCAAAATTAAAGTGACTATTCCAGGATGCCTTAGTATGTGGCCTATAGGTCTGTCTCTTCTTTTAACTATATTTTTCCAAATGCTTCTTTCTTCATCTATTTGCCGCAATACCTCCTCATTTGTCACTTTATCCACCCATCTGATTTTTAACATTCTCCTATAGCACCACATTTCAAAAGCTCGTAATCTTTTCTTCTCAGATACTCCGATCGTGCAAGTTTCACTTCCATATAAAGCGTCACTCCAAACATATACTTTCAAAAATCTTTTTGTGACGTTTAAATTAATTTTTGATGTAAACAATTACATTTCTGAATGAAGGCTCGTTTCGCCTGTGCTATTCGGCATTTTATATCATTCTTGCTTCGCCCATCTTTAGAAATTCTACTTCCCAAATAACAAAATCCTTCTACCTCCGTAATCTTTTCTCCTCCTATTTTCACATTTAGTGGTCCATCTTTTTTATTTCTACTACATTTCATTACTTTCCTTTTGTTCTTGTTTATTTTCATGCGGTAATTCTTGCGTAGGACTTCATCTATGCCGTTCATTGTTTCTTCTAAATCCTTTTTACTCTCCGTTAGAATTACTATATCATCAGCAAATCGTAGCATCTTTATCTTTTCACCTTGTACTGTTACTCCGAATCTAAATTGTTCTTTAACATCATTAACTGCTAGTTCCATGTAAAGATTAAAAGTATATTTAAAATATACTTTTATACCATATAAAATATATTTATATTTCTATAAATATATTTTTATAGAAATTAATCTCTTCAGAACGGAAATCTCCGAAACACGGAAACGAGAAGGAAACATAGATATTACTTTTAATTTTATAAATTAATCTTGTCCCATAAACGAAAATTATAAAAAGAAGACATTCCCGCGATTAGCAAATTATAAATCCAGTAGATTATTGTTAATCCACCGGTTTGGTCTAGTGATGAACAGGTCTTTCCAAATTAGCTGATTTGGAAATCGAGAGTTCCAGTATTGAAGTCCTAGTAAAGTCAATCATTTTTACACGGATTTGAATACTAGATCGTGAATACCGGTGTTCTTTGATGGTTGGGTTTCAATTAACCACACATCTCAGAAATGGTGGAACTGAGACTGTACAAGACCACACTTCATTTACACTCATACATATCATCCTCTGAAGTATTATCTGAATGGTAATTACCGGAGGCTAAACAGAAAAAAGAAAGGAAGTAGATTATTATTATAATATACTGTAATTGTTGTTTATCTAATTATACACCGTCACATTCTTGGTTCAAACCCCAAACAAGGAGAGGACACAGAAAACAAACTTAACAGTTTCGGAAAAGCATTGGGTATGGTCGTACAGCTGGAAGAATTCGCGATTCGTATAAACAGCGATGATTTGCGACAGAATATGTTATCCACTAGAAATATTACTGAAAACGAAAGTTCCAAGAGTAAATTATTGAAACAGAAAACTGTACTTGATTATTTTAGAATTAGTATTCTAATTAAATGTAACTTTTAGATGAAAAATAACTAACTTGTAAACATAAAAAATACTTTTAGTGCAACTGAACAATTTTTGAAAATTGGTGGTTAATGTTTTCTGTATGCAGTATAATTACCAGATTATTCCAAACGTTTGTCCTTGTCTAACTTCATTTTACATTTATATAATTCACAGCACAACAAGACCTCACACGATAAATTAGCTCCATTTTTAAAAACTCTGCAAAACGGAAATCTTTTCAAAACGGAATTCTCACTCGGTCCCGTCAGATTCCGTTTTGGAGAGGTTTTACTGTATTAAACTTTTACACGAAAAAAGAAATTTACAATAAAAAGAACCTTTACATAAATGAAACATAAACACATTAATACAGTCATAAGACTAGTCGTTTTGTACGGCATGGAAACTACATATTTGTTTTTCTTTTTTGTCTTCAGTCATTTGACTGGTTTGATGCAGCTCTTAAAGATTCGCTATCTAGTGCTAGTCGTTTCATTTCGGTATACCCGCTACATCCTACATCCTACAAATATAACTGGAATAAAAAATAGAAAGATAACTCACGATAGAAAGAATTTATGGTCCGAGAAAAACAAAAGAAGGCCGCAGACGGAGATCAAATAAAGAGATGTACGATAAAATTGAAGACCTGGAAGTAACAATAAGCATCCACGATTCTATCGATTCATGGTTAGAATAAGAACCAATGAAGGCTACGGAAGTTTTTGGTTTAATTTTTTTTTAAATCTGAAGTGAATACCTTGGACTTCCTTGTAAGACTATTAAATTATATATACACCTTTTTTCTTTTTTTCAATGAAAAGTGAATAATTATTAATAAATCAATATATTTAAATTAAAAAGAAAAATCTGATGTAGACACCACATGACTTCCTTGGATGCCTATTCAATTACATATACACATTTTACAAGGGAAAACTTTACTACAAGCGAAGCAATTTTAGGCCTCAGATTAATAGTAGAAGAAAGATTAAAGAAATACAAACCGACATACTTGGCATTCATAGACCTAGAAAATGCATTCGATAACGTAGACTGGAATAAAATGTCAGAATTTTACAAAAATGAAGGTTCAAATACAGAGATAGAAGAACAACTGCTAACATTTACAGGAACCAAACAGCAACAGTAATAATTGAAGAACATAAGAAAGAAGCCGTAATAAGAAAGGGAGTCCGACAAGGATGTTCCCTATCTCCGTTACTTTTTAATCTTTACATGGAACTAGCAGTTAATGATGTTAAAGAACAATTTAGATTCGGAGTAACAGTACAAGGTGAAAAGATAAAGATGCTACGATTTGCTGATGATATAGTAATTCTAGCCGAGAGTAAAAAGGATTTAGAAGAAACAATGAACGGCATAGATGAAGTCCTACGCAAGAACTATCGCATGAAAATAAACAAGAACAAAACAAAAGTAATGAAATGTAGTAGAAATAACAAAGATGGACCGCTGAATGTGAAAATAGGAGGAGAAAAGATTATGGAGGTAGAAGAATTTTGTTATTTGGGAAGTAAAATTACTAAAGATGGACGAAGCAGGAGCGATATAAAATGCCGAATAGCACAAGCTAAACGAGCCTTCAGTAAGAAATATAATTTGTTTACATCAAAAATGAATTTAAATGTCAGGAAAAGATTTTTGAAAGTGTATGTTTGGAGTGTCGCTTTATATGGAAGTGAAACTTGGACGATCGGAGTATCTGAGAAGAAAAGATTAGAAGCTTTTGAAATGTGGTGCTATAGGAGAATGTTAAAAATCAGATGGGTGGATAAAGTGACAAATGAAGAGGTATTGCGGCAAATAGATGAAGAAAGAAGCATTTGGAAAAATATAGTTAAAAGAAGAGACAGACTTATAGGCCACATACTAAGGCATCCTGGAATAGTCGCCTTAATATTGGAAGGACAGGTAGAAGGGAAAAATTGTGTAGGCAGGCCACGTTTGGAGTATGTAAAACAAATTGTTGGGGATGTAGGATGTAGAGGGTATACTGAAATGAAACGACTAGCACTAGATAGGGAATCTTGGAGAGCTGCATCAAACCAGTCAAATGACTGATGACAAAAAAAAACAAATTGTTATCAATACTATTCATCACAGACCTGGTTACGTTCCTAAATATTTAAAGCACATAATTATGCGTAAGACAAAAAAAAAATTTTAAGAAAAAGTTAAAAAAATAAAAAAGGAAATAAGTCTGATATGAACCGATGTGCCTTCCCCTTGTAAGATCCAAACTTTTCATTAATTAAAATTTCATTTGGTTATAACTCTAGAACCAATGAATGAAAATAGGTACCACTTATGATATATCGTTGAAAAGCTCTCAATGAGGGCTATTACTGCAGTAAAGAAAAAGTCCAAAATCCAAATCTTTTGGATTTTGGGCTGTTTTTTGGATACTTTTGGTCCAATGGATTGTAATGAAAAGGGAAGGTGCGCACAACTAGACGTTACAACAGTCCTAAATCTAGAATTTCAACATACTAGGCTAATCGTTTTTGATTTATGCGAGATACGTACGTACAGACGTCACGCCGAGACCAGTCAAAATGGATTCAGGGATGGTCAAAATGAATATTTCCGTTGAAATCTGAAAACCGAAATTTTTCGCGATCACAATACTTTTTTTACTTCGTACAAGGAAGTAAAAACTTCATGAAATTACATTAGCGTTGTCCTTGAAGACCTATCCGTGTTGGAAAAAAAAGTACAACAAAAATGAAAACTCATAATATTAGGCAAACGAATCCACCGGGAAGAAACTTCTCGTCAAGTCCAAGTAAAGACCGTAAATTCTTTCTATTACAATCATTCTGAATATCAAAACATTTTTACCCGGGGTAATATTTGACAAATTAATTGAAAATATTCTCCGTTGATCGTTTTAAAACATATGATGATGCCGTAAAAATTGTTTTTTCATCTACAAATAAAAACTTCACTTTTCGCCCAGAGCGTACACCATACAAAACGATAAACGCTACCGGTCAGCCCCTCTCCCACATCTGATTACAATATGTAACTACATAAAAGGGACATTCCCCTCTTTAAAATTCGGGAGATTAGAGAAAACTGCCGCGGCCTTAAATTATTTGGAACTGATCGTAAAAAAAAATTATTACAAATTAATTACTTTTATTCTTCTACGATCCATCCAGCATCACCATTTCGTACTCGGTCTTCCAACAGTTCTTTTCCTAATGGCTGCTATAATTTCACCGCAGATTATTTTTAATGTCAATGAAAATTATGAATATGTAATACTACCTGACCTGGCGCAATGCTTCATCATTGGTAGATTTGAGTGTGTGCGCGCGCGAGCGCGCGTATTTATATATAAATTAAATGAACATAATTAAAAATTTAATAAAAGTGAACATTACGGAATTCACAAAATGTAACCTTTCGCTTTATCCCTTCTTGCCCTTTTATACACTCCCTTATATTATATTGCCACTTCACCACTCCCTTTTTCTTTTCTCCCTTTCCAATTCTCCACTTTTCCCTATTTCCCTTTCTCCCGCGCGTAAATCGGTCCAGTAGTTTTTTTAGGTTATAGCGGACACACATACGAACATATATATATATGTTTAGAAGACGAAAGTCTGTATACTTGTTTGTTTAGTAAATATCTCGACAACGGCGCCACCTAGCGAGTATAGTTTTTGCAAAACGTTTTCTTTTTACGTAAACTGATATATATAAATATATTCTGAATATGAGCCAAATCGGACGATAAATGCAATTTATTCAAATATTTCAACCTTGGCAGAGGTATTTTTTTCCATGTTAAGTAACACGTATTTTGAATATGAGCCAAACCGGGCGATAAATATAATTTTCCGAAATATTAAGACCCCAGCGCCACCTAGCGGGTCCAAATTAATTCAGAAACCAATGCTGGCGTGCGCACAACTCAAGAGTTTCATTGCAATCGGATGAATGGTGTAGGAACGCATGCGGGACAAACAAATAAACATTCATTTATATATATATTGTCGCCGAATGGCTCCGACGGCACGTAATTCATAACCTTTTGGTGGCCTTGAAAAGGGCCGTTTTTTAGTATTAGCTCTGAGAAGAACTGTTGGTTCCGGAACCTGGTATCCGGCGAAGTCGGGGAGTTGCGGCTCGTCCATTGAAGTCCGACCGGGCTTTTCCTCAGCGGCAGTTGGGTCCACACTACAGCGTGGGCAGCAGTGGCGGCGCGGCCGAGCCGGTTCTCCCCGAGCGATCCCACGCTGGGCCGGCGGCTCTTGCTGTTGAGCCCGACGAGCTGGAGCTGGAGCGGGAAGGTAGCGTCCGCGACCAGCGGCTCCCTCGGCGGGCCAGCCAGGTCTGCTGCTCCGGCGGGGATGTCGGTATCCGCCGGGAAACTTCTTCTGTCTTCTCCAGGTGGTGGTCGACGATGAATTCGCTCTCGTGGTGCAAGCTCTTTTAATGGAGCCTCAGACTGGTGGGCCTGCAGCGCCGGTATAGTGGGAGAACTGCGCCGCGGTAGTGATGCTTGTATCAGCGCGTCCGTATACTGTGCGCAAGCTCGCATCTGAGTTGCCATTGTGTTCGCCCGCCGATATAAAATTAGGCATATATGTGGTAACTATATAAGATTGAAAAATCATAGACGTAATACAATGCTGAACAAAATGGGAAACCTAACTTCATTAAACATTTTTGGGACACCTTTACTATTATAAGAACAATAAAAATTTACCTAGTCTACATTTCCTTAAAGACAATTTGATGAAGTTTAAACTTTATTCAATCGATCTATCTTGGTACAAACATTACAGTCTTTATGTAAACTTCTAAACCTACAAACATACGATACTGGCATTTTAAAAATAAATATTTTCTAATAGAAATCATCGTTACTAGTCAATTTTTCAGGAGGACAATTCTGAGAAATTTAACGGTGAAACTGAAATGAATAATAATACCTTAAAGGTTACATTCACTCAAGGAAGACTAAATGCAATATTTGTTTTTCTAAGCTTCGGATTCTAATTTATACTAAAACAAAACCTTCTAATTATAAGTGGAGAGAAATTAATTGTTTATTTCTACAAAATAAAAAAAGATCGTTTCTTTTTAATTATTTGTCAGATTGCCAAAAAAAATTTAAAGACCATTCCAGTTTATAATTTTAACAATTATATAACTGCGATTGAAAAATCACTGCCATTTGGATTTCATAGATGGAAAAAAGTTTACAAATTAATTACAATCGTCAAAAATTTGAAATTAACAGAAAAATTTTGAACCCCTTTTATCCAAGTATTAATCCCTTTTGATCAAGTTGCAAAATAATTTGATTTATCAATCCTTATTGAACTTAATGCGGTAGGTTCAAACCCTGACACCGAAAAGGATAAAAGCTTTGGTGCGGTTTGACGACATTATATAGAAACCGTACGTGCGTGCGTGCGTCTATATTAGAATCCCTGTCGCAACTTCGCCCGCCCTGTATGGTTACTTTCGTTTCCCGTCGTGGTTAGGGGATTTCCGTCGTGGTTAGTCAGTAAGGAATCGCTTCACTCCTGTGTTCAATAACACGTGCTTTTGAGAATAATAATGTTAAATAAAAATTAGTGCCTGTTCAATTTATAAAAACTAACAGTGAATAGCAGTTTCTTTAAAGCAAATTTTGTCGGTATAGATCTCACTAATTAACCCACCGGGTTGGTCCAGTGGTAAACTCGTCGTCGCAAATTAGAGTTTTAAGGTTCAAATCCTAGTAAAAGCAGATTTGAATACTAGATCGTGGATACCGGTGTTCTTTAGTGGTTGGGTTTCAATTAACCACACATCTCAGGAATGGCCGACCGGAGGCTGTACTCATTCATCCTCTGAAGTAATACCTGAATGGTAATTCCCGGAAACAGGAAAAAGGAAGGATAAATCGACGATATATAAAAACCAAACTCCGTGAACACTACACAAAGTGGATGGCCAACACCACTCCGACATTACATCATCTGGTAAAATTAATAAACGTCTTTCATACAGATTTGTGGGTGGATTATTACAAAATACCGGATGATCTGATTAGAAAATCTTCAAGAAATTGATTTCCAACGCTCTCGGTGGAAATGAGGAAGATTATTTTTTGTCAACTGATTACGAAGATATCTGCAATTCTACGAATTACGAAAAACTCGAACACTGACTGACAGTAATCAAGACAACTATTTGGTATAACTTCTATATTTTTAAATATTTTCAGTATAGGCTGTTTTAAAGACATTATATGCTAATAACAAATAATGTTATACTATATGGAGATTTTGTGCGTAAATGCAAAAAAAAATAACAATATCTTTCTACTCTTCTCAATTTTCCAAAACTGGGTGGGCGTGGTTCACAGATCAACACCGTGATTGATATCAATTTCTTTCAAGTTTAAATTTATCACGGAAAAAATTTTCAAAGAAGATAAAATTCATCAACGATTTCTGTAAGGTCCAGCCCGTAAACCTACTTTTGATTAAGGTTAAGATAAGAATTAGGTCAATTATATATATATTCATTAAATGAATGAATTCATTATAAATAATAAATTGACACCTAAAGACAACTTCAACGAAAGAAAACAGTTTCGCAAAAGATATAAGCTGTGGAATGTTATTGGTATAGACACAATGACTTTCCAGAAGTTCTGCGATACGTGTTTCCAACCGTACGAAACAATTCGTTATAATTAAAATTATTATATTAAAGACAAAAAATAAATGTCAACTGTATACAAAGCTGAACCAAAACCTTAAGGTATTAAAATACATTAATTAATAGGTTAAATTAAAATTCAAATAAAATATTTACCTGCTTTATATTATTATAATAATAATAAAGGAACTTACCGAGACAGGTTGGGCCGTATACGAAGCGTAATTAAATCTGATGTGTGATTGTGGGGTGGGCGCGTGTCCTGGATTAGGTGTGTATGGAGTGGCCCATGAAACACTCCTGTATGGTGCAGCCATAGCAGCTGTTGTCATATTGTTTCCTCCTCTAGAGCCTGTCTTCATTGGGCTACCGCCTACGTTGTTCTGATACGGTGGACGAGGCCCGTTGGTCCCCTACAGAAAAAAAAATAAAAAAATAAAATTTACAACATAAATTAAACATAGCGAAAGTTTAATTAATACGAGGTGCTACCCAAAAGTTCAAGGAATTTGAATTTCGCGCGAGAAACATTGCTGGTACGACCTGCTGCCACTAGATGTGGCTAACAGTACTCTTTGTGAATCAGTGTTCCAACAGCTGTAACAGTGAGAGGCTGCATTGTTGACTTTCGTGCGGTTGTGTAACGTTGTGTTTTACTGCTTCGGCGAAGTTCTAAATGCCAGATTTTAAAGAGCAAAGAACCTGCATCAAATTTTGCTTCGTGCTTAAAAAAACCGGTGCAGAAACCCATCGCATGCTTGTGGAAGCATTTGGTGACAATGCTATGAGTAAAAGTAAAACTTTATTAAAACTTGAACCAAACCAAAATCGTTTGGTTCAAACGATTCAAAAATGGACGAACGATAATCGATGACGACGAGCGTTCAAGAAGACCATTATCAAGCGCAACACCGGAAAACATTGCGAAAGTGCGAGAGACTACTGTTGCAGATCGTAGACAAACAATCCATGAAGTTTGAGCAATCGTATAAATGTCATATGGGTCCGCGCAACGCATCTTGTCGGACAATTTGAACATGAGACGCATTGCTGCAAAATTCGTACCGAGACTGATGAAAAGCGAACAGAAACAAAATCGCGTAGCTGTCTGTAGTAAATTGAAAAATTCAGCAACAGATATGACTCAAACTTCATCATAACCGGTGATGAGACATGGATGTACGGGTATGACCCTGAAACTAAGCAGCAGCGTCTTAGTGGAAGTCTCCAAAATCACCGCGGCCAATAATAGCACGCCAAGTGAAGTCCATGATGATTGTTTTTTTTCGACATCAAAGGCATTAACCATAAGGAATTTGTTCCTCTTTGTAAAACTGTCAATGGGATGTTCTATTGTTAAGTTTTGAAGCGGTTACGTGAAAGCATTAGGCGCAAACGTTCAGATCTGTGGAGTAACAACAGCTGGGTTCTGCACCATGACAACGCGCTCACGCACACATTGCTAGCCGTTCGGAATTTCTTGGCTTCCAAAAAGACGGTAGTGATTCCCCACCCACCCTATTCGCCTGACCTTGCCCCGTGCGACTTTTTTCTCTTTCCGAAAATAAAATTTCAATTGAAAGGCCGTCGTTTTAACATAACTGAGGAAATTCAGGAAGAAACGCAGAACGTGCTTCGAACACTTACACCTGCAGACTTCCAGGGATGCATGGAATCAAGGGAAAAACGTTAGGATCACTGTATCAATGCCCAAGGGGATTACTTTGAAGGAGACAGTGTAAATTATAAGTTACGGTAAGCTATTTTATTTTTATGGTAAAATTCCCCGAACCTTTGGCTAGCACTCGTATGTCCGATAATGTACATACAATAAAATCGTACGTAATGGATTGGCGGCGTATTTTTCAGGTATTCTATAGAAATACAAATGAATTTTAGCTGAAAAACTACCGCAATTTTAAATAAAAAAGAAAAAAACATATTACGTCAAGTACTCTTAATAACAGCTACTAAATATTTTTTTTTTTTTTTAGAAAAGCACTAAGTATATTGTACATCCACTGGAACTATACAATGATAGGACCGCAGCCAGCCAATCGTAAACTAGCCACGCCCGCTGGTTAAAAGAGGACGAATCAGTACAGATCGTCGTACTATAATAAAAGCAAACAAATTTACACTAAGAAATTTTATATCCATTAAAACAATAATAAAAAATACGATCTCCGGATGGGTTCCAAAAGCGTTACTAATTCTGAAATTAAAAGCCAGTCAACTGGAATATGGATCTTAAAAATAGATTTTTAGCGAATTTCAAAGAATTTTTTAATCGCTTCTGCGCCCGGCCAAGTACAAAAAATACATACATGTACAAAATATTTTCGGCAAATCTAACAGATTTTGACGAAACTTGGTGGGTGATTAAAACTACTGAAAATAAGGCCTTACTGGAACTATACAATGATAGGTCCGCAGAGAGCCAATCGTAGACTAGCCACACCCACTGATAAAAGAGGACGAATCAGTACAGATCTTCGTACGATAATAAAAACAAACAAATTTACGCTAAGAAATTTTATATCCATTAAAACACTAATAGAAAATACGATATCTGGATGGATTCCAAAAGCTTTACTAATTCTGAAATTAAAAACCAGTCAACTGGAATATCATAGCTTTTTAGCAAATTTTCAAAGAATTTTTAAATCGCTTCTGTGCCCGGCCATGTTTATATACTACATATGTACAAAATGTTTTCGTCCGCTCTATCGGACGCAAATCAAACAGATTTTGACGAAACTTAGTGGGGCGATGTAAAACTATTGGAAATAAAGCCTTATTGATTTTCAAACGAATCTGTTCAAGTAATCAGAGTTAGAAGCAAAAACATCTGGGGTTTTGGGTACGTTTTCAAGTTAATTAAAACCGGAAATTCACCCTTCTGATGCACTTATTGCGACAGCAGTAGTTTTTCAATGAAAACTAATCTTCTCCAAGTTTGCGAATTGCGCTAGAGATATTCGGAATAAGCTACGTAACCAATTAATTTTTATTAGCTTCAAAAGTAACTTTTACAATAAAATATGTCAGTATTTTACTCTAAACTTTGAATCGTCAATCAATAATGAAATTAACGTTTATAATATTATTATCATCCGAGAAAATAAAACGTGTGAAAAGTTTTAAAAAACATAACACATCAATAATTAGCCCACATAGTAACCTTACGTCTAATTTAATTTATTGTACTTATTTTTTTTTTTTAATGACGTAATCGGAACAAACTGTATTTGACAACAAACGCGCAGAACAGCTGTTAAAAAATGAATAATCATAACTCCCGTTATATGATTGGATAAATATTACACAAAAAAAAAAAAAACATATGTGAAGTACAACGTGCCAACAAACAAAAATAATTACCGTAATTCCCTAGAATTTAATAATGAAAAGTTACCTAACCAACTTATATATTTTGTTTAAGATTGACAACATAAAAAAATTGATGTGGACACCACATGAATTCCTTGTACGCCTATTAAATTACATATACACAATTTTTTTTTTAAATGAAAAAAACATAAAATTTTATTCAATAACTTCTGATATTTTTTTCTTTTCTTATTGAATTATTATTTATTTTCAATTTTTTTTTACAATCAGAGGTTAATAATTATTAATAAATCAATATATTTAAATAAAAAGAAAAAAAAATAGGAGATGAAGACGTATTCGAACCCATGTCCCTATCCCTTGTTGTAAGATCCAAATATTTTATTAATTAAAATTTTATTTGGCTGTAACTCCGGAACCAATAAAAATAAGTAACACTTCTTATGACACATCGTTGAAAAACTCTCAATGAGGGCATATTACATCTTTTTTTTTTTTTTTTGTCTTGCTGGTTTGATGCATTTGACTGGTTTGATGCAGCTCTCCAAGATTCCCTATCTAGCGCTCGTCGTTTCATTTCAGTATACCCTCTACATCCTACATCCCTAACAATTTGTTTTACATATTCCAAACGTGGCCTGCTTACACAATTTTTTCCTTCTACCTGTCCTTCCAATATGAAAGCGACTATTCCAGAATGCCTTAGTATGTGGCCTATAAGTCTGTCTCTTCTTTTAACTATATTTTTCCAAATGCTTCTTTCTTCATCTATTTGCCGCAATACCTCTCTTCATTTGTCACTTTATCCATCCATATGATTTTTAACATTCTCCTATAGCACCGCATTTCAAAAGCTTCTAATCTTTTCTTCTCAGATACTCCGATCGTCCAAGTTTCACTTCCATATAAAGCGACACTCCAAACATACACTTTCAAAAATCTTTTCCTGACATTTAAATTAATTTTTGATGTAAACAAATTATATTTCTTACTGAAGGCTCGTTTCGCCTGTGCTATTCGGCATTTTATATCGCTCCTGCTTCGTCCATCTTTAGTAATTCTACTTGCCAAATAACAAAATTCTTCTACCTCCATAATCTTTTCTCCTCCTATTTTCACATTCAGTGGTCCATCTTTGTTATTTCTACTACATTTCATTACTTTCATTAACTATTACATCAGTTAAGAAAAAGTCCAAAAAATTGTTTTTTTTTTTGGATTTTATGGTGTTTTGGACATTTGATCCGGTCGATTGCACTCAAAACAGGAGGTGTAAAACTAGATGTTACAACAGTCCTAAATCAAAAAATTTCAACATCCTACGGCTAATAGTTTTTTAATTATTCCTATAACATAAGTATCACATTCGACGAGCCCAGACAGGTACAGTATTTTTTCAGTATACAGTAAATTATCAGTAATGGGAAATTAACAAAATGGAGACCATTAAATTCACCATCTTTGAATATAGTCTATTAAATGAAGTACTATTAAATTTCACATCGCTGACTTACTTTACTGTATCCTGAAAAAAATTCATTTAAGAAAATAAAGGAAAACTTCTTTAACTATTTTTTGTTCGTTTTTCACAATTATTTTATTTAGCTCTTTTTTGTTGTTTCCATAACTTCAACCATTAAAAGATACTTCGTCAACTTTTTATTCCGATACTGGTATCATTTTTCTGTTTTTGTTTTTTTTAAATATTGTATGCTATTTAAACAGAAATTTGAATAGTAATGAATTATAATGTACGTGCGGATGACACATTTATGTGCTAGCCGCGATACCTTCGTGTTTCGTTTTGATGAGCATACTTGTCGCTTATATCTCGAGAAAGATGAATTTAAAACCAAATGCGCAATGTGTTTTTTTATCGTTTTATGGAATACTATCATTAACATTTGAAAATAACGTAATTTTTTAAATTTCCCGCCAGTGTAGCCCCCTTCTAGATAAGACAATTTTTTTCACCTTCTCCCCTGGGCCGGATGATCCTGCAGTTAAGTAAAGCACAACCCAGGGAAGTGTGCTATAACCCACCGGGTTGGTCTAGTGGTAAACGCGTCTTCCCTAATCAGCTGATTTGGAAGGCGAGAGTTCCAGGCGTTCAAAGGTTCTAGTAAAGTCAGTTATTTTTACACGGATTTGAATATTAGATCGTGGATACCGGTGTTTGGGTTTCAATTAACCACACTTCTCAGGAATGGTCGAACTGAGACTGTACAAGACTACACTTTATTTACTCATACATATCATCCTCTGAAGTATTATCTGAAAGGTAATTATCAGACGCTAAACAGGAAAAAAGGGGAAGTGTGCTATACTCCGGTCGGATCTTACTTTGCGCCCACCTCAAAAACTCCCAGAATAGGATCTACCAGGCCTGTCTATGCTCCACTCGTGCAAGCACGAGCGAACGACAGCTCCGCAGAGGGCTGTCCCTCATCTCCGATCCTTCTCTTGAACAACCCCCGTCAAGAATCCTTTCGATAGTATCAAAATTCTTGGAGCTCCCGAACACGGTGACGATGATGTCTCCACTGCGCAGTCCGGTATCACCGAGCAAGCTAGGCAGTCCTACTGCGGGTACCAGAACACCACGTATTCCGGGTCGCCAGAGTAGTAGGGATCATCCGCCCTTCCTACCACTCAGGTAGGCGCGGAAGACCCCATGGCCGGTCAGGAACTGCGTCAGCCACCAGTTCAGCTCCCAAAAAGATAAGACAATTTAAGAAAGCCTATGTTACTCCCAGATCGAAGAACTGTTACTTCCCAAAAATTAATTGTAACTGGTTGGATCTGTGAAGCTACAGAAGAGGGACAAACATACATAATCGTTAAATACATTAACTATAGTCGAGTAAAAATATCAGCTGTTCGAAAAGAATATTGTTACTTCTATTATGGCTCCGGTAGAAATATGAACCCGGAATAGCAAACTAAAATAGCATTTTTTTTGTTTTCAGAAGGTATAAAACCGGCCGGAATTTACTCACGAATGGTAAAACGGTATAGTAAAATGTGTAATAACGCGTAAATTTTTACGAATGGACTGAACTTCCGTGTGATTTTTACCGTGTGTTTTACATTTCATTTCGTTTCGCCAATTTTCATGAACTGTAAGAAATTCAAGATAATTTCTCCCCGTACTACGTTGCTCTAGTATAAATGAATATTGACGATCGAGCCACACCAAACGTTCGCCGAAAATCGCTGCTGGGAAATTTTATTCAACTACAGCATGCACTAAAATTCAATGTACAGGGTTACCATAAAAGAATGGTGCGGTTTCAGTAATTTATAGGAATGTTGTAGGGAAATTTCTAGATGTTATATTGGTATCTCTGAAAGCCTCCAACCCAAAAGTTTGTTTATCAGCACTTGTAACCACAACGTCAATTCTTGTATTGTTGTTGCGGTGAGTTTAGTGAGTTACTATGTTCTCGGATAAAGACAAAGCAAAGTGTGTTTTATTGATGGCTGAATTAAAATCCGTAATTTTAGTTCAACGTCCGTTTCGACGTGAATTCGGAAGAGATCCGCCGCACAAAAATAACATAACACGTTGGTTCAAACGATTCGAAGAAACCGGATCGGTTAAGAAACAGAAATCAACCGGCAGACCAAGTGTACCAGACGAAACGGTTGAACTAATTAGACGATCGGCAATTAGAAGTCCTGGGAAGTCCATCCCCCGTCGAAGCGTCGAATTAGGTATTCCAAAATCTACAGTTCACAAAGTTCTACATAAAAAACTGAAATTACACGCTTATAAAATCCAGATACTGCAGGAATTGAAACCCGATGGTGTAAAACGTTACGATTTCGCTGTTGAAATGTCGGACAGAATAACTGAAAACGAATCATTTTTAGACGATATAATTTTTACAGACGAAGCTACATTCCACGTGAATGGATTTGTCAACAGACACAATTCACGAATACGGGGCTCTGAAAACCCACACGCAATTATTGAGAAACAACGCGATTCGCCTAAAGTTAATATTTGGTTTGGTGTGATGAATAATCGTGTAATAGGGCCTTTCTTCTTTGCTGAAAAAACAATTTATGTAGTTGTGTATCTTGACATGTTAACCGATTATTGCTTTCCTCAGCCGGTTGAACTGGAAAATATTCATCGACTTAATTTCCAACAAGATGGTGCTCCCCGCACTTCAATGCATCGGTCACGGACGCTTTGAACGAAAAATTTGGAGATCGATGGATAGGCCGGCAAGGACCCGTACTTTGGCCTCCAAGGAGTCCAGACCTGACACCTTGCGATTTTTTCTTGTGGGGGGTACATCAAAAGCGTTGTTTATACACAAAAAATGACCTAAACCGCTTAAAAAACAGGAGTAATGAAGCGATGTCAACCATTAACGAAGAAATGTTAACTAATGTTTGGAGAGAAGTTGAGTATCGTTTGGATATTTGTCCAGCGACTAAGGGCGCACATATTGAAATTTATTAAAAATGTTTAAGATGACAAATTTGAAAAATAAAAAACATAAACTATGTTAAATATACTTAAACTTGAACTATGTTCAAAACCGCACCATTCTTTTATGATAACCCTGTACTAAAAACTGCTTTAAAGAAATTCATAACATTTTTTTGTTAAGCTTTATCCTGTTGTTTTTAATAATTTGATTTTTTTTTCATAGACTTTCAATGAATTTTCTCAGTATTAATTCTCTGCAAATTTTGATAATAAAATTTACTCATTTATTAGTCATTTAACAAAGTTATAGTATTTCAAACCCCCCCAAACAAACGTGTTTTTCGTCATTGAACATTTCTGTTTTACGTTGGATATCATGAAAACCACCGAAAATACAGTTTTGAAACCTGTTTTGTTCGATTTTTCAGATCAAAAACCATCAAAATTACCTCTGCATTAAAAATTTCAATATGACCTCATTTCACCGGGGGGGAAACAGAGATCCGGACAAAATTTTTCGCTAGTCGTAACTCCATGACAAAGCATTTTTCAGATATATGTTTTTATAAACCTTTTTCCTCATTTCAAGTTCTAGAATAAGTTGAAATTAACTGCCTTTTCTTTTGAATCACGCTGTACATTAGACAACGGTCGAAAAGCGTTACATGATGAAGAGGCAATACAAATTCACCCGTAAATGTGTTTTATTGGTGAGGAAGACGAACGAGCATGAATTCTCCAAAGAACAAGACACGAAATTACGGTTCATATATACAACTCATTTTTTTTTTTTTTTTGTCTTCAGTCATTTGACTGGTTTGATGCAGCTCTCCAAGATTCCCTATCTAGTGCTAGTCGTTTCATTTCAGTATACCCTCTACATCCTACATCCCCAACAATTTGTTTTACATACTCCAAACGTGGCCTGCCTACACAATTTTTCCCTTCTACCTGTCCTTCCAATATTAAGGCAACTATTCCAGGATGCCTTAGTATGTGGCCTATAAGTCTGTCTCTTCTTTTAACTATATTTTTCCAAATGCTTCTTTCTTCATCTATTTGCCGCAATACCTCTTCATTTGTCACTTTATCCACCCATCTGATTTTTAACATTCTCCTATAGCACCGCATTTCAAAAGCTTCTAATCTTTTCTTCTCAGATACTCCGATCGTCCAAGTTTCACTTCCATATAAAGCGACACTCCAAACATACACTTTCAAAAATCTTTTCCTGACATTTAAATTCATTTTTGATGTAAACAAATTATATTTCTTACTGAAGGCTCGTTTAGCTTGTGCTATTCGGCATTTTATATCGCTCCTGCTTCGTCCATCTTTAGTAATTTTACCTCCCAAATAACAAAATTCTTCTACCTCCATAATCTTTTCTCCTCCTATTTTCACATTCAGCGGTCCATCTTTGTTATTTCTACTACATTTCATTACTTTTGTTTTGTTCTTGTTTATTTTCATGCGATAGTTCTTGCGTAGGACTTCATCTATGCCGTTCATTGTTTCTTCTAAATCCTTTTTACTCTCGGCTAGAATTACTATATCATCAGCAAATCGTAGCATCTTTATCTTTTCACCTTGTACTGTTACTCCGAATCTAAATTGTTCTTTAACATCATTAACTGCTAGTTCCATGTAAAGATTAAAAAGTAACGGAGATAGGGAACATCCTTGTCGGACTCCCTTTCTTATTAGGGCTTCTTTCTTATGTTCTTCAATTGTTATTGTTGCTGTTTGGTTCCTGTACATGTTAGCAATTGTTCTTCTATCTCTGTATTTGAACCCTAATTTTTTTAAAATGCTGAACATTTTATTCCAGTCTACGTTATCAAAAGCCTTTTCTAGGTCTATAAACGCCAAGTATGTTGGTTTGTTTTTCTTTAATCTTCCTTCTACTATTAATCTGAGGCCTAAAATTGCTTCCCTTGTCCCTATACTTTTCCTGAAACCAAATTGGTCTTCTCCTAACACTTCTTCCACTCTCCTCTCAATTCTTCTGTATAAAATTCTAGTTAAGATTTTTGATGCATGACTAGTTAAACTAATTGTTCTATATTCTTCACATTTATCTGCCCCTGCTTTCTTTGGTATTATTACTATAACACTTTATTTGAAGTCTGACGGAAATTCCCCTTTTTCATAAATATTACACACCAGTTTGTATAATCTATCAATCGCTTCCTCACCTGCACTGCGCAGTAATTCTACAGGTATTCCGTCTATTCCAGGAGATAACTTATATTGAGACAACTCAATATAAGTGGAAAAAATTAAAATACATAGGTTACTAATAGGAAAAACTTATTACTATCAAATAAGTAACCTTTTCTCGTTGACCCTTTCATCATATCAGTTTGAACCATTTTCGACTAATGGTAAACAAGTGTTCCGCAATAATTTCAAATAATAGCAATTTTACCTAAGAATGGGTTTACTTTTTGTTGCTTTTACGACCTCATAGGATTACTTTAGTTTAATTTCTGGGCAAGTCCATTTTCTAATCGGTTCTTCTAATTTCCGAATCGTGTGAGTTGATTTAGTTTTGCTTCTTTCCTTTTTGCGCACATCTTTTTGAGGCGTTCTGTTCTTTGGCGCCTGCATTCGTCTGAATACACCTGGTAAGAATGGTTTATAATAAAGATAATAATAAAAAAAAACCAGATATACTAGTTAAATATACAGGATGTCCCGTATAAAACGCAACCCATCAATCACTCATCGATGAAATTTCAAAGGTCAAACTTACTCCCCTACTCGTTACCGAAATGGACTCGTCCAACATCTGAACATCACGGCGACGCAGTAGAACACTACCGATATTAACAACAATGCAATCATAACGTTCATTGTATTGCTAGAGACAAGATGGTGTTTTCGCTAGATGAACGTGTTTTCATTGTCGATTCGTTCTTCAGTACCAAATCAGCGGTTGCAGTGCAAGATTTGGTTCGCCATAAGTACCCAGAAAAACCGGCTCCTAACAAAACATCAGTATTAAGGTTAGGCGCAAAATTTAGAGAGACCGGTTCTGTTAATAACAAGGAACACAAAAGATCTGCGTCAGTGTTGAATACAGATTCAGTCAATGATAAATCAATGATGATTATTCGCCTCGCCAAATAAATCGATCAGACGTTTGTCTGCTGAAATTAATTTGTCTAAATCAGCTGTTTATCGAGCGACCAAACAATTACAATTACGACCTTATCGCATTCAAACGGTTCATCGACTTCTTGAGCCCGACAAAGAAAAACGAATACAATATTCTCAACGGTTCCGTCGATTTCTGCGTGAAGGAATTAATGTTATGGATTCGTTATTTTTCACAGATGAAGCACGGTTTCATTTGGATGGCTACGTAAACAGTAGAATTTTGAGTGCTGAAAATCCCCACGTTTATCACGAAAAACAATTACACCCGCAGAAGTCGGGCGTGTGGTGCGCGATTTCGCGGAAGAAAATAATCGGTCCTATCTTTTTCGGGTACACCATTAATGGAGAGCGATATCAGGATATTTTATTTCAGTTCATCGCACTCTTGGAAGAGGAAGACAGACACTGCCGGCTACAACATGTCGGTGCGACATCGCACTACGCAGGTTCAACTTCTGATTTCGTTGAGGAATTCTTTGGTAATCGTGTTATCGGTCGAGGCTTGTGGCCACCAAGATCTCCAGATTTGACTGCGGCGGATTTTTTTCTACGGGGTTACCTCAAAGAAAAAGCCTACAGCAACAACCCACGAACACCTGAACGATTCAAAGAGTCAATATTGAACAAGCTGTAGTAAATATCCAGCCACAAAATTTGAAAAAAGTTGCAAGAAACGCTGTAAAAAGAATTGAAGATTGTATTCAAGAAGATGGCGGCCACTTCCAACATTTACTCTAAATGTAAGGTAATGGATGGTAATAATAAAAATTACATTTACATTTACACATGCCTTTTTATTATTTCAATACCTACCGATATAAGGTTGGGTTGCGTTTTATATGGGACACTCTGTAGTAATAATTGTACTCGTTTTACGTGAACGTAAATTAATAATTAATCACTAGAACGATTCTTTTCATTAGTTTTTCTTCAGTTGTTTAAGTACAATAAAATAATATGTGAAATAAACTCATGTAGGTTAGCAGAAAAAAATATGATTGATCATCACTAAAAATATAATATAACGCGCGCGCGTGTGTATAAAAACACAAAAAAATTAACAAAGTTAAAAACAGAGAATAATTAACGCATATGACGCATGCTCAGGCAAATATCTAAACACAAGATACGTATTTTATTATTTAGCATACAATGAAAAAACGGAGCAATCTAAAGTTGAATTAAAAAAATACTATGTAATTACAATGCCTGCAATTACTAGCCTACAATAAAACCATCGCAAATATCTGGTTTTAAAAATTAAAATACACACACACACAATAACGTTGCATTAAAAAAATAATAATTATAAGCTAATACAAAAACGTTGCACACAATTTTATGAAATGTTACTTTCAGAAATCACGTATTTAATAAACTAGTTTACTCCCTTTTCTCTCTCTCTCTCTCTTAAATAATCTAATTATAAGATTTATCGTTGCAAATTACAGGTGTGTTTCCAAATAATATGAAATGCATTAAACAATATTTTTATTTACCGGAGAAAAATAAAAACTAATCAAAAATCAAGCTGTATATACTTTATAAAGAAAAGTTAACATTTCTACGTAATTTAAAACGCCCAAATTAGTTGAATTATAATTATTACACAAAACAATGGTACATAAGGAGGTGACATATTTAAAATTACTTCAATATTTAAAAAGAAAACAAACATGAATAATACAAAAATTTAACAATATTTCCAACCAGGGATATTTATGGTTATACTAACAAAGAATGTAACAAACTTTCGGTGCTGTTTGTTCTACTTGTGAGAAACAAATAAAAAGGTTTGATATAAACATACGTTCGTAAACGCTTCGTTAACGAGTATCGGCTGGGGAAAGATTCCCACAGATTTCTGCGTCTTCACTAAATAAAAACCAGACTGTCGTTTTTGGGAACTAAATTTTGTGATTTTATAAAGGTTAGCAACATGAAACCGAACCCATAATGAAATCGCTACCCAACACTATTTATGAAACTCTCACACAACTAGCGCGACTAACGGATATATATGTTATTACTAATTGCTGTTGCCGTTTGTCAGGTTGTTACGTGTCAGTGTAGTATAGGTTTTGTTGCAATGCAGTTGTGTTTGTGTAGCCCACCCGGTTGGTCTAGTGGTAAACACGTCTTCAAGTCCTAGTAAAGTCAGTTATTTTTATACGGGTTTGAATACTAAATCGTGAAAAAAGGTGATAAAAACACGTAAAAATTTTAAATAAGACTTACAGAAAATTTGATTCTGAGTTAAACTGTACGAATAAAATCCATATAAATTAAAAACAAGAGAAAGAAATTTGAAGTTTATTTTTAAAAAAACAAAACATATCAAAATGTGGGAAACATTAATTAGGTATTACCCGAAACAAAATGTTCAATATCACAAACCTGAAGAATCAAAATTTTAAAAAAAAATACTGACAAAACAGTTGTTTCAGATGCACGGCTTACACACACAACTTAATTTAAGATACTTATCATTTTATATAAATATAATATTTTTTCGTTAATTTAATTCAATGATTCTAACTAAAGTGCGCGCGCATACCTTATTTAATTAGCGCAGATGTGGCGGTACTACAGGCGACGGTCGACACTAACTAATTTAATGTAATTTCACAACTTGCATAGAACAAATTTCGCTTGTACGGTCGACAGACCGGTATAGCCGCGTGGCATAACGCACCACATACTGATTCGACCGGACGATCGAGTTCAACACGTAGCCGGAGAGTTACTAGTTTTTTACACTTTAAATATTATTCATTTATTTAATTCAACCGCTCACATGTGACATCAAAAAACAACAGACGACGACAACAGCTGTACGTCAGTGCTACCAAGGGGGAAATATTAACTAAATTAAATGAAATAAATAATATTTAATAAAGTGTAAAAAATAATTCGGTTGGCAACCTGTGGAATTACAAATTTACCGGTGGACGACGGAAAAGGGAATTTCTTAAAGGGAAATTTCAAGATGACAGGTTGCGACACTAGCACTCCCTGTGGTGAGAGAGTACCTATTGACGTAGTATACCCGCTTAGTCACTAGTTTAGAGAATTATTTTGGGGCGGGGATGCGATTTTGTAAAAATCATTTTATACATATTATTTTTTAATTGTTAACAAATGCGCCTAACAAAAAATATGGCCTTAATTAGGCGAAATCTCGAGATACTGGGGCTGACCTACCTGTAAAGCCTCACCTCGTTGACCTTTTAAGATGGAAATTTAATGGCATAAATGTCCCATATATATATATATATATATATATATATATATAAGTAATTTGACCAAGTCTGGTTAGAATCGGTTCTGTAGTTCTAGAGATATAAGGTGATTTACGAACATTAACATCCGGAAAATTTCAATCTGACTTTTTGGGTTTCTTAGTTGTCAAAACGTAAAGATCCAGTGAAAATTACGTATGCCCAAATTGGACCAATTACTTCTAGAGCATTGATTGTCAAACCTTTTCGCCCATATTGAGAATAAAAAATCTTCTAGCGCCCCCCAAAAATTTTTTAATTTACTATTTCTTAAAAATAATAATTGCAATTGTTGTTTTTAAAATGCGCTCTTAAGAACAGCAATTGCATTGTTTTTAAACGTGGCATATCCTATTTCTGAGTTGAAATTTACATTTAAATAAGAGCTATTAAAAAAGTCACATTTAATCAAATTTGGAAGTATTTTTATTAAAATTGCTTTCAAAAAGATTAAAACTGTATCGACGTAACTATATTACAACAATAGTGTACAAGTAAAATAATTAAAACAAAGGATCTTTCAATTAAAAAATTATATTTATATTAATCTAAAGGATGAATCTCAAGTTTGTTAATATCAAGTTCGAATTCACCAAAAAACAGACGTAAGTCGCCGCGTTCAGTAACATCCAGCGCATTTCTCTTTTGGTTAGCAACGTTACAGTACTAAATCAACATTCAGACACGACGATGGGAATCCTAACAGAAATCCTTGAACAATCGACCATAATCTAGACCGCCTGAACGCCCCCAATTTTCTGTAGGCCTTTTACCGATCCCCCTAAAGGCCACCAACGCCTAAAATGGGGCATTATCGCCCACTTTGAGGCGATAACTAAAAACTTAAAATCAAATAAAACGATTTTAAAGATTTTTAAACCTAATTAAAAATTAATTTTATCTAAATTTGTTAGAAATAATTTATTTCATACCTTGGCAATTCTAACAACGGATTCCAACCAATCTAAAATATGAAGAACGGTGGTACCGTAATAGTTTGGAAAACCCAGTTTCTTTTTCTTATTTTAACATCTTCAAGATGTATTCTAGTCAAACATTTTCATCAGAGTATAAAATAAGTGGCAACACCAATTACAATGGCCCGATATTTAAGCTACATAAGCGAAAATAATTTCTTTTTAATTTAATTATATTACGCACACAAAAAAATACAAAAAAATTTTTTTATAAATTAAATAAAAAATCCTGAGTTCTTTCTTAAATGAGGGCTTATCTGATATATATATTTCTAATTTCCGGTCATAGCATGTTGAGTAATTTGGTCCCCAGCGCGTTGGTAATACAGTTTCGCTTATATTCGTAGCCAGTGAACTGACATCCTGTCACGCTAGCGCATGTACTATAATTGTGTACAGCACTATATCCTGAACTCCGGAAGCCTGATATCTTGTACACATGATAACCATCACTTATTATAAATATATATACATATATTTTACAGTACTTAAATGGGCAAGATTCTTTCGTCAAATTTCTCTTATAAACAGTTCTATTTTTATTTATATATAAAAATTATATTTTAAAATCTAACGCATCATCTCCAGAGAACATTCATTTCATACCATAGATGTGAATCTTATCAAACCGCAGCATTACTACAATTATCGGACATCCTGCGGTAGATAGATATGATTAAACACGTTAACATGACGACTTTTCTACGAAAAAAAACACGATTGATTTCAAGTCTTTGTTTTCAAAAAATTATATTAAAATATTGATGTTGCCGATTTACAATTAAGATATTTAAATTTTATTAATTTCGTTTTGCTGGTACTTACCAGGAGTTCAATTTTAAAACAAAATAAGTTCTGTATATACGTGCAAGCTATGTATTGAGCACAAGGTCAAACAGATTATTAACAGCAATGACCCTCAAAAAGCCGGATCGTCCGCGTACATCGGCGAGAAATCACGGTAACAAGTCACAAAACTTTAAAAAGTATAAGTCCGAGATTAGAACCTTGTGGTACACCTAAATGATACGTTAAAAAAACAAAAAAGAATTTAACCATCTTAGGAAGCGTTAACTACACAAATGAAGATGCTTTTCGACGATAGAAATTATTACCTGTCATTAATGCAGGAGCGGATTCCGTTCGTGATCACACAAACTCGCTTTTAAAAAACACGTCAAAAGGTTTTCTACCACAATTGAATATGTAAATTAAGAATAGAATTTTCTGTTAATGAATAAAAAATAGTTTAAACAACAAAAAGAATCATTATCGATTTAAAACAAAGTAATATCTTTTAAAACGGAAAATGATTATTAATAAAAGAAAAAAACCTGCTTATAACAATGAAACTAACGTAACAAAGGTCAACATTTTCGATATTATCAATACACACAAGCGCTCGCGAGAGTACAACGATAAAACATAATCACGGGTGATTAACAATAGTGAATCATTCGACAACCAGTTGGAAGTTATGAGTAATACACTATTTATTGGCTTTTATACAATGTACTGAAAAAATTGTACTATAATAAAATTGAAGTTTTTATTCTACGTTAAGTCTATAGAAGCCTTCTTAATTATAATAAAAATCTGATGTGGACAGCACATGACTTCCTTGTACGCCTATTAAGTGACACGTACACATTTTTTTAAAATGAAAATTACGTAAAATTGTATTTCATTGATAACTACTGGTATTTTTTCATATTTATTTATTTTATCATTATTATTTATCAAATTTTTTTTTTACAATTAGAGGTTAACGATTATTAATAAATCAATATATTTAAATTAAAAAAAAAGGAGATGAACTCTGATTTCAATGTGCCTTCCCCTTGTACGAACCAAATATTTCATTAGTTAAAATTTTACTTGGGTATAACTCTCCAAAATCAAATTTTTGGGGAAATTTTCGACTTTTTTTGGTTCAGTCGATTGCAGTCAAAAGTACACAACTAGGTGTTACAACAGTCCTAAATGCAAACGTTCAACATCCTACGGCTAATCGTGTATGAGTTATGCAAGATACATACATCACGCCGAAATAGTGGAGTACAAGAAAGTATAAAAAATGTATACTTCCTTGTACAAACTAAAGGAAATATTGAGATCGCGAAAAATTTCGGTTTACAGATTTCAACGGAAATTTTGACCATCCCTGAATCCATTTTGACTAGTTTCGGCGTGACCTCTGTATATATCTACTAGCATAACTCAAAACCGATTATCCGTACAAACGTTGAAATTTTTTATTTAGGACTGTCGTAACATCTAGTTGAGCAATTTCCCTTTTGATTGCAATCGACTGGACCAAAAGTGTCCAAAAAAATCCCAAAATCAAAAACCAATTTAATTTTGGACTTTTTCTTGACAATAGTAATAATCCTTCATTGAGAGTTTTCTAGCGATATACCAAAAGTGGTACTTATTTTCATTATTTCCACAGTTATAACCAAATAAAATTTTAATTAATGACACAATTAGATCATACAAAAGGAAGGCACAACGGTTCGAATCCGACCTCATTTCCTTTTTTTTAATTTAAATATATTGATTAATTAATAATTATTCTCCCTCTATAAATCATGAGACCTTGCCGTTGGTGAGGGGGCTTAAGGGCTCAGTGATACAGAGTAGCTGGACCGAAGGTGCAACCATACCGGAGAGGTATCTGTTGAGAGCCAGACTAAGAAATGATTCCTGAATGAGGGCAGCAGCTCTTTCAATAGTTGTTAAGGGTGTAAATCAGGACGACTTAAAACGGCCATATCAACATCACTCAGTCCTCTTGAGTACTGCGCAGCTGAAAGCAATGGAAAACTACAGCTGCTTTTTTTCCAAGAAAATGTGGCTGTCTGCATTTTCATATAGCAATGATGGAGGCGCTTTCCCTGTTAAAATATTCCGGAGGTAAACTAGTCCCCCGTTCGGATCTCCGGGTGGGGACTACTATGGAAGGGTTCACCAGAAAATTCAAAAATAACATTCTACGAGTCGGAGCGTGGAATATTAGAAATTTAAAAAAGGTTGGCAGGTTAAACCACTAGGACTAGATAGGGAATCTTGGAGAGCTGCATCAAACCAGTTATTATGTGCATCAAACCAGTCATAATAACTTTACAAACCAGTCGTACAGTTATTATGACTGAAGACAAAAAAAACATCAAAAAATAATTATTAACATCTGATTGTAAAAAAATGTGTATACGTAATTTAAAAGGCGTACAAGGAAGTCTGTGGTGTCCACATCGTATTTCTTCTACGAGTAAAATTAAGAAATTACGGATAAATTTATCCGTTTAATATTACTGTATACGAGAATGTAACCGGCGTTTTCAAGCTACTCTACCATAGCTTGATTTTGGTGCTTATTGTAAAATTCGCTAGCACTTTTAATTTTGCTGGTAGAAAAAGATTACCCGGGTGATTTTTTTGCGACATTTCCTCAGCCATCTATTGATGCTTTCTATATTTATATGCGATTAAAAACAAAGCCTCAATTGGCAAAAAACTAAACATATTTCCTTAATAATAAATAAATTAAATATTTGTTCGTGAATGTCTGCTACGGCACAATTTCATTCTACATATTTTCCGAACCCATTCCAATAATTTATTTGCTATATTTTTTTTTTTTTATAATTTAAGACCTTTTTGAGTCGTCTCTGCTGACTCAGATAAAAGAAGATATATTTGTTGTAAAATATATATCTATATATATAAAAATCAATGTTTGTCTGTCTGTTCCAACTTAACTCGAGATCTACCGGACAGATTTGTCTAAAATTTTGCACACATACACTTTGAAGCCCTGCGGTGAACATAGGCTAATTTTTTTTTTTGGACCTCCGACATAACGAAATTTAAAACACTTTATTTCTTCCTTAAAGTTTATTTAATTTTCAAAATGACTTTGATTTTGAAGAAAAATTTAATTTTTAGTTAACATTTTTTTGAATCGATTAATTTTGAAAAAGGCTGAGGTTTTAACGTACTAAGTTTTAATCGATTTAGCGCACATGCATATGTAATTTTTACGATTCATTCATTTACATTTTTTTACAGCCGTTTAAAGATAAATAAATAGCCGCTTTTGTTTATCATGTGTGTCTTACTAATTTAAAGTGTGTAAAGAATTTAACTGCAATCTTTTAAATCCTGTTATCTTTTTTCAAAACATCATACATACCATGCCTAAAAGACATTCTTCGATCGGGAGAAATACAAAAAAGGCACGTACGATGAAAACTGTTCGTGCGGCAGAGACTGAAGACGAAAGACAGTCAAGATTGGAAAGCGATCGAATACACACAGCCCAATCCCGTTCCACTGAAACAATTGAGCAACGGGAAATGCGATATACCAACGTCACTGTGTGTGTGACTGACTGGACCTGCCTCCGGTTACTTGATTAATAAATATAAAATAAAAAGATTGACAACCACGGGAAGCGCAAGTAACCATATAGCGCGAGCGAAGCTGCGACTGGAAGCTAGTATATAAATAAAATGAAATTCAACCTTACCTATACAATTCAGAAATATCTTTTTCTCGAAAAGAGAACGCAAAGGAATTGTCGGTAAGGTTAAATTTAATTTTATTTACATATAAATAATATTCTATACCAACTGTGCCATGCTTAAAAAACAAAATTTATTTTCATATTTTAAATATGGATATTCATGCTTTGAACGAATGATTATACTCTAATTTTAACCTCACAAAGAATTATAAAAGAGAGAAAAACATGATTATTAAAAAAAAAAGAATAAAAAAAATTATTCCGCTACAAAGCAAAGCCTACATCTGAAATAAATCGGTTCAGACGTTCTAATTTTCAAAAAAATTTGTTAAAATATACCTCGATACTATTAACTGCAAAATAAAAAAAAACATATATAACAAATGTAATGAACGAAATTTAAATTTTATTTAAGAAATATAACATCAGAAGATGTTAAAAAAAAATTTAAAGATGACACGATATAATGATGAGGGAAGGGTTAAAACAGCAGAAGTAGAAGAAGAAGAAGGCGGTGAAGAAGAAAAAGAAGAGGTTAAGTCTTCTTCGTGTCTTCGGTCGGAAAAAAAACCATTTAGAATGAACCAAGGTCGATTGGGTTGCATTCCAACAAACATACGTTCAGTTCAGCACAGAAGTTATTACTACTATGACGTCATCACATATTCCCCCCACCACTACTAGTACTACTACAGTCAGACGGTGGTCTTTAATAAGATCCATCACTACTACTCCCACCATTTCACGATTACCATCATGACACAGAAGATTCACTATGTCGTGTTCTGCCTCTCTAATTACCTATATATATATATATATTAATAAAAATATTAAGAACACCGTCAACTAATAAACTGAGTTATATGAAACGCAATAAATAAAATTATGAAAACTAAAACATGCTGCAGCAATTTATAATTAAATGTAATAAAAAACTGCATGCATTCTTTAAATATTTATATACCGGCCATTTACTTGAAAAGTATGTATTATTTATTAAAAAACACCGAGGTCATTTGAACAACAACTTTAATCATCGAAATATACAATTTAAATAACTTTAAACGTAAAATATCATTTAATTAAAAAAAAAAAAAATTGTAATTTTTAAACCACCTTATGAGAAAATTTAAATGTTATATTTTCTTATTAAATTTTTAATATTTAAAAGTATTATTATTAAAAATTAATTATGAAAAAAATATCCTTCAATTTTTTATTAAATTTAAATTCTCCCATTTCTGTGTCGAAATGATACCGGCGTTTCGACCATCCGAAGATCCCAGGATCGAATCCAGGTCAGGCGCGGCATTTTCATACGCTGAAAAATTTCCATTTTCTTCATACCTTATCCACACGAGCTTATGCAATCATTTGGTGGTTGGGTTTTAATTAACCACACATCTCAGGAATGGTCGAACTGAGAATGTACAAGACTACACTTCATTTACACTCATACATATCATCCTCTGAAGTATTATCTAAACGGTAGTTACCGGAGGCTAAACAAGAAAAAGAAAGGCTGAAAGCCGTTTGTGGCATAGGGGGTCCGATACTAACGGGTGTAAAATGGGCAGAGTCCCGTCTGCCAAGCCAATTACATTCATAAAAAAAAAATTAACCAGTAAGAGCCGTTTGTGGCACAGATATTCGGTCTTTTGCTTTAGAGCGACCGAATGGGGTGGTGGCGGGAGAAATGCCATGCAAATCAAATTGCCTCCCTCACGGATTTCAAAGAAAAATCTAAATTCATACAGTATAAATCAAAAATGACCATTCAAATGTAGTCCGGGTATGAATTTTGTGTTCCTCCAAGAATTTTCTCCTCAAAATGCAGAAGATTTCTTAAGTTAATTTGGGTGGTTTTTCTAATTTCCCAAAAAAATATAGCTAGAAAAGCTATATTTAGAGAAGAAAGTAAGGTGATCGTGTCAAATATGGGGTTCATTCATTCATAATACCATTAGAGTAGGTCCGTCACGGCTGCTGCTTTCTACCTTGTTCTATCCTTTGTAAATCTCTTTGTTTCAGTATAATTTCCCTTTTACAAAATTCCATTCATCATTTTAAATCTCTTGCTTTCCTTCCATTCATAGAATCATCTATCGCATCCACTAATAAACAACTATATTCATTTACATTAAAACTGTTGTTGTTTCGTCGATTTGTAAAATATGTGGTACCGGTTTTTTTGGGTGCAATCTTTACGTCTTTATCTAAATTTTTTGATATCACCAACCATGGCCCCGGGGGTGGAAAAAATGGGGTTTCGAAGAAATTAAAAATTATGCCTCCCTTACAGGTACAGTAGCGAATCGGTTTAAAGTGGCCGCTAGTCCTCTAAACAATACCTAAGACTTTTGTCAGAAACAATTTTTGATATGACCAACCCTTACGGCAAGGAATGACCAAAATGATGCTGGAATTGCAAGAAGATGTATACTAGACATGTGTCTTGTATACTATGTGCTTGTATACTAGACATGTGAAACTTTTTTCACATGCAATCACTGTATTGAGTAAATTTGAAGTTTTTCTTAACTTTAAAATGTAAATGTTTTTTATCCCTTACTTAGCACCGGTGAAATCTACCTCCGCCTTCCGGCGTGCCGAAAGAGATTTTTTTATTACTATGACGTAAATAAACCATATAATGTACAAGTTTAAGTATATTCAAGAACTGATTTCTGTAAGAGTAATAATGAAATTCATTATACATTCCAACCCCCAGTGTTAAATGTAATGGAAATGTTAAAGCTTATAAGAACGAACATCAACTACATTTCGGTGAGATAGATACACTTAAAGGCAACACAATACGGAAAATACCTTGCCTGACCGGGATTCGAACCCGGGACCTCCGGATGAAAGGTTAAGACGCTATCACTCCGCCACGGATATCTACAATCTTGTTTTTTTATAAATATATCAAGGCTGTGTACTCTTGTAGAGCTGAATCTGAACTCTGTTTTAAACAATTTAATTAAAAACATAATTTAAAATCTTAATTACTGATGTAAAATAAAATAGAATTTATATAAATAAATAAAGTGGATACATTTCTATGGTTTTAAATTTTAAATTACGTAAATCAAATACTTTTTTTTTATGCCTAACGGACCCCGAAATATTTTTTAAGAAGAAAAAATGTACCTAACGCAAAACACTACGTAATAAAAAAATAAAATAAGCGGAAACCACTTCACTCATCACCTTCCATAATAACCCTGGCGTTATTTAGTTATATATTCTTAAAAATCACTATCTTAAAAATCACAGTTCTTCGCTAATAAGCATATTGTTTATGTGACCTTAAACTACGTTCAATAAGAAAACAAAGCATAAAACAGTAGGACTTCTAGGTTTTCACAATGTAATAAAATTGTATTAAAAATAAATTAAAAAAACTTTTAATAGAGCGTTTTTCTTAAAACTATTTTGATGTTTTAACTAAATTTTACCAATTTTTAAATAAAATACTTAGTATAAAATTGCCAATCTCCGTGGCGGAGTGGTAGTGTTTCGGCCATTTTCATCAGGAAGTCCCAAGTTCGAATACCGGTTAGGCATGGTATTTTTAATACGGTGGATTAATTAATTAGTCAAAAAGTCTTCCATGAATCTTACACAAGTAATAATTTTGACGACTTAAGATGAAAATAAGTTTTTTTTTTCAATTCTCCTTTACGTTTTCGTAGTTAATGACCCCCAATAAGCTATGAAATTTTCCGAAGCAACACTAATATCAACCGAAGTTCTATTAAATATATATATATTTAACGTTATCTAAAAGTTTTACGGAAACATAGTTATAAAAAAATTAACTGTCAGAAAATTACCTTACTTTTTTTTAAACGGTAATAATTATAAAAAATTAGAATAGAAGAACGAAAGAAAAAAATGTAAAAGATAAAAGACGTGTATACATAAATAACACAAGTTCCAGTCCATCAATGGAATGCGATCAACAATGCATTTCCTACCACAAATCGCCCGCACGCGCGTGTATGAGCGCGCCCGCGCGGAGAGAGGAAGAGAGAGAGAGAGAAACTTGGATGTGAAATAAGAAAAAAAAATGCAAAAAACGAAACACACCTGTAACTTTTAACATTCTCTCTCAATAATATTAGTAACACAACACGACATACTTGTAACCACAGGTGCACAGTTAATATTACTCGACTTTGTTAAATGCATACATATAAATGTAACTGTGTAAAAATGTGGAATGTAATACAATGAGGTAATACTGTTTCAACATAACCAGGCTAAGTTATACTTCTGTATACTATCATCAAATACTAGAATACAAAACACACACACAAAAAAATTCAAAAATAATAATTATAAAACAGTTAGGTAAGCTACATATTACAGTTATAACATATATTTTTTTTAAATTCATACAAATAGTAGACTGAATTACCTGAATTATAACAAAACTCTCAAACGGTAAAATACTCTCGATAAAAATTACGAAAAATAAATCCGCTGGCAGGTAGAATAAAGGTAATAAAATATCAAGTTCATATATTACACATCACGAAAAACGTACTAGATGAAGCGTTGAAGAAGTAAAACTGATGATAATTTTACAAGAGATAATAATATTCGGTAATACGAGAAAAAAACCAAAATTTCATTTCTTTTAATAAATTAAAATTTTTAAGAATGGAAAATACTTATAGGTACACGACTGAAACCGATGTTTGCAGCAACAATTCTATATCAGAAAGTATGGATCTATTAAATCACAAAAAGGGGTAAAACGACTCTGTTCAAAAGCAATCGATCTGTGGTCTTCCTTTATCGCTCCTTGTAACAAATACCATGAGAACTGAATAAACCACCGTAATCTAAATAACGTACATATAAAGGCACCAATCAAGGAAGCTGCTTTTTAAAATTGCTTAGTGAGATGACAACGCTATGGAATTACTTAAGAATTTCTCTGAGAGGTACAGAGTGATTTCTTAATCCTGTTACCCAATTTTAAATGTAATTTAAGAAAGGGAAATTTAGGTGGAATAAAAAAATGTATTTGTTACTTACAAAAGAGATTTAATAAAAAGCTATTACTTACATAATTGTTAAAGAATTTTCTCAAAATACAGGCAAGGGGTGGGCAAGAATTTTCCCACCCCTTGCGGTTATACACACGCACGGACTCTTATCAGCATATTAGCAGAAACCTTTTTAAGAGTTGCATCGGAAATATTCGTGATTAAGTCTGTAATATTGACTTTAAGTTCATCAATAGTGTGAGGATTGTTTTTGAAGGCCTCGGACTTAATATAGCCCTACAAAAAGTAGTCGGGAAATGTGAGGTCTGGGAACCTTGGAGATCATAAGCCCTTGCTTATTATTCGATCATCAAAGAACTCCACGGTTTCTCGAGACGTGCGGCATGTAGCGCCGTCTTGTTGAAACCAGCAATACCGTTCTTGAGGTTCCAGGAGGAATACAAATTGGCGCACAATATTCCTGTATACTTCGACATTTACTGTCTGTTCGAAGAATACGGGTCCGACTATACGATGACGAGATATCGCACACCACACACCGATTTTTTCAGGATGCAAAGATTTGTCTTGTAAAGCGTTAGGATTTTCAACCGCCCAAATTCGACAGTTTTGACTGTTCACATAACCGTCGAGATGGATCCAAGCTTCATCACTAAAGAACACTGTGTTTAAAAATTCGATTCCGTTATCGTTTACGAGAGACCTAAACCGACGGCAATATTGCAATCGCTTGTTTAAATCTGGAGGCTGAAGCTCTTGGACTAATCATACGCGATACGGATACAATTTCAATTTTTAGCGGCTTCCTCAACAATCGAATATGACAAACCGACTTGCGTGGAAAGTTTTCGTAAACTTTTCCGTGGAGAATTGAGCGATCTTGTTTTCACATTCTTTAAAACGTCATCTGTCAAGCGAGTCGGTAGACCGCTACGTTTTCTGTCACAAACACTACCTGTCTCTCGAAATCGGTTTGCTAGCGTAGAAATTGACATTTTTTCTGGCGGAAGAACACCAACAAATTTAATTTGAAATGATTCTTTTACACTCGCGTACGATTTCGTAGCAAAATATTGTTCAAGAATGAAAACTCGTTGTTCTATGGTAAAAAACATTCTGTTCGTAACACGACCGGAAACGGCACAAAAGTTTACACACAGCTCAATGAGAATCTACTCACACTGCCGTATCTATCCCGGTTGAGTAGCTCTAACAACTTCATGTCACAAAACAAAATTTCCCTTTCTTAGAAAAAAAATTACCACACATTAACAATTGGGTAACAGGACTAAAAAATCATACAAAGCAAAAACAGGAAGAAATACTTCTAATTAAAATAAAATTTCTTTCATTTTATAAATAATACATAAGTGAATGTTTGTTTGTCCCGTATGAGTTCCAATATCATTCATCCGATTGTGATGAAACTTTGGTGAGTTGTACGCACGCATGCACGCCCGCGAAGATTTCTGAATTACTTTAGACCCGCTAGGTGGAGCTGGGGAGGGGGGTCGAGATATTTCGAAAAATTCTATTTATGGTCCGATTTGGCTCATATTCAGAATATATATTAGTTACATGAAAATAAAAACGTTTGCAAAAACTATACAAGCTAGGTGGCGCCGGTGTCGAGATATTTACGAAGCAAACAACCAAAAATACAAACTTTATAGAGATTTTCTTATCTCTCTCTCTCTCTCTCTCTCTCTCTCTATATATATATATATATATATATATATATATATATATATATAAGGCAATGTTCGTATATATGTCCGGTATAGATTAAAAAACTACTGGAGCGATTTACGGCCGTAAAAAAGGGAAACAGAAAAGCGATAAAGGGGAAAGGGGGCAGTAGAAAATGGGAAAAAGGGGAAAGGAGAGAGGAAAAAGGAAACAGAGATTCTTTACCCTACAAAGAATTATAGGGTAAAAGGGAAAAATTAAATTTGGTGAAGTTCCGTAATGTTCATTTTGTTAATGTTTTATCAAACTTCCAATTGTGTTTATTTAATCTATCTATATATATATATATAAACTCAAACATTGCCGGATCTGTTAATTTCTCATAAAATTTAACCTATTTCATTTAAATTCAATTAGAAAACCCAATCATACACCGGCTGGATACATTCTTGCCCGACGTTTATATTTTCCAGTCGAGATTGGAGACCACGATATCATTAAACTGGATTATATTTGTATTCATCATAATATAGTTTGAACTATGTGAATAAGATTTTTAATCCAGTTTATTCGTGGAATTTTTAATTTTAATAGATTCAAATGTCCTGGGATAATCCGGTTTCTCAACCATATCCTCCAGACGATAGAGGGGAAGAATTGAAAAATGGCCGGAAAGGAAATTCCAGAGGGAGTAAAATATTTAAGCCCTGTAACATGGCGCTTATTAGATAACTTACCAATTTGCCTTTATTGGTAAATATTAACCTGTAAATAAAGGCAAACCTTTGGGGACAGTAATTTTCGAAAGATTTCCAATAACTGTGATTTCACTATACTGACTTCTTGGTCTTCTTAATTCTGAAATGATGATGGCTGTGAGCTAGGTAACTCGATCAAATAACGTATATCAACAAACATTTTTATTAATTCGCTGGAGGATCCGGCCTGATGATTACCCGAATTTCCAGGGGCTTGGCCTTATGTAGCGGCGACAAAATAGACTTCTTGTTTAACCGGGTTTCGGGAGATAAGTTACTTTTTATCCCTATGTTCATCCGGAAAAAAAGAGCTTCTCCTCGGTACAAACTTTGAGAATTGTATTTTATTTTATAAAATCTGGACAATCTGGTGAGCGAGCCAAACATCATCCACCAGAAGTAGCACATCGAGCGCATATCGTAGTTTTCGTGCAAGATGATGTAATGTGGCCGTATCCTTCACACAGAAAACATCGCCGTGTGTTGGAGATGATGGCCGTACTAGAACTTAACAGGAAACCTACTTTTATTTTCTTTATTTATTAAGGTATAACGTTAATATAAGAGTAGTAGATTTTTCTCATCCCGTTCTGACGTTTCATCATTCGCATCACCTCTACAAAACCTTGAGGTCGAAGCTCATCGGCAGTTTCAGTAACGTCGATCTCCAAAAGGTCCCGGAAAAAATTACTCCTCGGTTGATGTTTAACATACACGGCACTCATATTTATACCGCACCTATTAGATGTAAAACAGATCGGCTCTGTTCGTCACTAAACGTGTATCGATCTTAATTTCCTGATATTCTTCGGGGAACCACATAAACCAGTTACTACTCTGTTGATCAGGAAAGGTGACACTTTATGAAGGGAGCCATCTGCTTGATTATTTCGAAGATCTACAGATCTAATATTTTTGTATTACAGACGGAATGTGTTACCGCTTAAAATATTATTCTCAACGGAACTGTTATCCTTATCACACAACGTTGAATTTTATCGTTTTAAAAGACTATATTTGATAATTTTTTTTCAGATGTACCGCCAGCCTATATAGTAGGACTAGTAATTTTGGTTCCAAGAAAACCGGGGGGGGAAAATAAGACCACCCTACAGAGCTTACGTGAACAAAGGCTAAAGCTAAATTCAAGTGGCTTCACCCAAGTGCTAGAGGACATCGTTTAACTCATTACGTACAAAATGGCCATTACGTACGCAATGGCCGTAATAGGAGAGGAATAAGAAGGAATATAAGGACAAGAAGGGATTAAAGAAAGGAAAGAAAAGTATGATCAACAGATAATTACTCTTTAGTCGCCTTTTACGACCAGCAGTAGACACCGTTGACCCAAATTCTTCCCACCACTCATTTCAGTGGGTTCCGAACCCCACAGGGGAGATTAGCATACGCGTTAGTGTGTTGCACTGGTGGGGAAGAAATCTGTGCCCTACAAAGAAATACAGAGATTCATGTTTCATTATTTGGCAACTGAAGTAAAATCTTGGAATGAAGGAATACTAAAAAAAAAAAAAAAAAAAAAAAAAAAACCTGGAAATATCACTGTTTGATAACAGCAATACTAACTCTTTATATGTTACTAATACTGGAAGAAATGTATAAACCACAGACATATTGGCATCATATGTTAAAAAGTATATATATATTTACATGAACAGTTATTACTGTATTATAATTTTATACGTTTAGCTTTGATAAAACTGGTTGATACTAGTTTGATATTTTTTACATGAAATTCTGTTGAATATTTCTAATTTGATAACTTACAATCAACTCCATTATTTTTTTATTACTGGAAAAAAAAATGCAAAATAGAAATTTATCCTGTCTTGCAGAATTCATTATAAATCAAGATTAATATAACTGTAATTCTGTATGTTATTATCAATTATTTTTGCTTTTTTTTATTTATTTTTTTTAAATGTTCACATTTTTCCCCCAATAAATATAATTTATTTTATTATTTTAATGACTTGTTATTCCAAAAATCAACGTTAATAAATTTTTTTTTGAATGAAAAATAAGTAAATATCGGCAAAAATGAGAAACTTTCTTAAATTTGCATAACGGTTAAATTTTAACTTTTTTTAATCTACCGCAGTGATTAAAACACTAAGAGACTACTGTTTTAAAATTAACTTAAAAGAAAAACGTCTAAATAATTTATTAAAAAAAAAAATTAAATATTAATAAAGAGGAAACGAAACGCAAGGACAGCGGGAGTTTATCCCTACTAATCGCAAACCCTGGACGAACGTCGCTTGCTCCTGTATCTTTCGTTTTTATCGGATGGGTTATTATTTATTTAATGACGGTTATAAAATTTTGTGTTTCATTTATAAACTGAATAGTTATTTTCGTTCCGATCCTTTGGACCAGTTAGAAATAATTGACCGGGTGTGATCATGGGATACCAGGCGGATATGAGTTTTGTTCTCCTGGAGTGATTCCCCTTCAGTCCATTTGGCCTAAGAAGAATACCTCTTCCAGGACCATAATGTTTGGAGGAAGCAATGCGCTCCCCTTTCCGGAGGTAAACGCATATGCTGGCTAGTAATAAAGACTAAAAAAATATTCCTTAAAATCCGTTAAAAGCCGGATCAGAACAGTATTTATTACAGTTGTGAACTTCAAAATAGAACACGAAACCGTAGAACATGGAACGAATGCGACAAACGAAGAAAGAATACTGGGCAGATAACAAAATAACCAAACAAACAGAGCTAACTCTCACAAACATAAAAAGTTAAATTAAGAGACATTTACGCGCTCCCTTAGAAATTAAAACAGGATTACGACAAGGAAACGGATTATCTCTGCAATTTTACAACCTCATCAAGAATAAAATACCAAAGATCTTCTGGTAAAAGAAAGAAGAAGAATAATGATAAAGGTAAAAAAACAGCGGAACCTGATTCAAATATCTGCTCTTTACGAGCAGAATCAGAAGAAAAAAAACCATTCAACAGGTAGAAAATCTGACCAATACCATTAACATAACCCAAAGAAAAATCCCACAAGCAAAAAGAACTTACAAATCATTTTCCAACAGGACCTTGCACCATCTCACACGTCAAAGAAAGCAAAAGAGTTCTTCAAAACCCAAAAACTTCGAGAAGTCTCGTGTCCAGGGAACTCCCGCGATCTCAATCCCGTTGAAAATTTATGGGCCGTACTAAAAAGAAAACTTGGGACATTAGTTCAGTGATACAAGTTTGGTTTCGAGATGAAAAAATCATTGTTCTATCTTAATGGAATCAATGCCAAATAGGATATGATAAAAAACAAAGGACATATGAACTATTAAATTTGAATAAGTTTACTTATTATTAAACATTTCTTCTTTTAAAAATAAAATCCTCTTTAGGAAAACAGTCAAGTACCTAGGAGTAGTCCTGAATAAAGGGCTTACCTTAGGATAACGTGTTAAATATGTGACCGAAAAGGCAAAGGCCGTCAGGACCTCACTATACCCAGTACTGAACATGCCAGCCCATATCCACTGGCTACCAAATTGCTCATTTTTCGGCTATACGTCCTGCCGATTCTAACATATGCTTACTCGGCATAGGGAACTTTATTGAACTCCACGCTTCAAAAGAAATTAGAAGCCGTCCAAAACATAGCGTTGCGGACGATATTAAGAGCACCGTGGTTCGTCAGAAACGTCATTTTTCGCTACGATGCGGGACTACACACCGTATCCGAGTTGGGGGTAGCGCAGGTACGCAGACTGTTCGAGAGAGCGGCCGTGTCCGAACACGACCATCTCCGGGACATCTGCCGAGAGGACCGTATTCCACAGGGTATAAGAAAACGACCTCGTGCCGTATTAAACGAACCACCGTGAAGAGGCGGTACGAGAGTCAAAAAATGACAAACCAGGCTTAGGAGCATCTATATCGCGTAACCTATAAATAGAAACCTCGCGAAAATTCCGACCGCGAAAGTGACCGTTTTCGCAATTAAATCTTGGTAAACTATAAAAAGCTAGACATCACCCCACGCCGTCCCTCGAAGAGACCGCAATTTCATTTAGTCAGCATATGCGACTCTAGGAAAACGGGGCGCATTTTTCCCTTCAAATAAGTGGGGCTCCGTTAGGGGCACTTCTACTAGCCCATAGGTGCTGGTACCGAGGGTACTTCAGCGGATGGACTAAAGGGAAATCACGCCAGGATTACTAGGCTCAAAATCTTAGTCTGTCACGGTCAGAACCAGTAAATAAATTTCACGCTGGTCCATACGGATAGGAACGCAAATTACCAAATCCGTCCATAAATAAAACTTAAAATTTATAACCGCCACTAAATAACCGATTAAATCCGCCCGATAATATAAAGATACAGCAGCAAGGGAAATTGTCCAGGCTCTGCGATCTGTAGGGAGAAATATTGAAACTCCCGCCATTCTTGCGTTCCGTTCCGTTAAAAATACTGTGTTCGGATTAATTTGTTCTCCACTGTATTATTATAAAACCTTACTGGGCTGAGTAAATTTCAGGTAAAATGGTAAAAAAGGGGAAAAACAAGCAACTATCATAGTTATGTAGATTCATATACCTACTATTTTACGCACAAAAATACACGAGTAAGAAATCTATTCTCAATTTTTAATACTGGGTAACTTATCTTACGTTAAACAAATCGAATAACATGTACAAAAAAATTATCTATTATTGTGTATGTAAATTATTGGGAACTAGTAAATTATTCTGAAATTACTCCAGTTTTTGGGTTAATCAACCCTTCAATTTCATAGGTTACTAAAAGAATTATAAAAAAGAATTTCATACTTTACGTAATAATATAAATATTACAGAGAAAAATCAACTGAATTTTGAGGCTGTGAAATTAAACAAACGAAATTTTTTCTCCTGTTGTTTGAAGTACAAAAGTCGTCACTCAACAATATACAGCTGCATATATTACAAGCACCAAGAAGTGCTTACATATAGGCTCCCTCTATATTTCAAGTGCCTTTCATAATGAAGTGCGCAAAGGCTTAAAAAAAAACCACATGGCATCCTTGAAATTATATATATATTATACAAATATAAAGAATAAGCTCTTTCTCCAAGTTTAACATTAATACCTAACAAATATCATAAATGAAAATATATTTTTAAAAAAAACTTTTGCGCGGATTCTGCGCAAAAAGACTGACTTTTCGATTCCCTCACTATTTTGCAATCAGAAACGCTCTGATTTTCCTAGTACAACGCACTAAATACGTTCCAATAAAAAGTTGACCCTAAACAGAAGCATTAAGTATAAACTCGCTGCATAAAAGCGCATGAAAAATACTCCACTAAATAGTCAGAAATAAACTAAAATTGTATTCGACCTTAAAAGGAGCTTAACTCAAGAACGACTCAACCAATCTTCATAAACTTTTCACATTTACAACTTCAGGTACACTACTACAACATATCTAAATTTCAATGAAATTGATCGAATAGGTTTGGACATTTTTGAGGCAAAACACTTTATACATATATACATACAAACATATTTTTAATATTTTAATATTTTTATTTTAACTTAACTAGAATTCTATACAGAAGAATTGAGAGGAGAGTGGAAGAACTGTTAGAAGACAATTTGGTTTCAGGAAAAGTACAGGGACAAAGGAAGCAATTTTAGGACTCAAGATTAATAGTAGAAAGTAAGATTAAAGAAAAACAGACCGACATACTTGGAATTTATAAACCTAGAAAAGGCATTCGATAACGTAGACAAATGTTCAGCATCTTAAAAAAATTAGGGTTCAAATACAGAGATAGAAGAACAATTACTAACATTTACAGGAACCAAACAGCAACAGTAATAATTGAAGAACAAAAGAAAGAAGCCGTAATAAGAAAGGGACTCCGACAACGATGTTCCCTATCCCCGTTACTTTTTAATCTTTACATGGACATAGCAGTTAATGATATTAAAGAACAATTTAGATTCGGAGTAACAGTACAAGGTGAAAAGATAAAGATGCTACGATTTGCTGATGATATAGTAATTCTAGCCGAGAGTAAAAAGAATTTAGAAGAAACAATGAACGGCATAGATGAAGTCCTACGCAAGAACTATGGCATGAAAATAAACAAGAACAAAACAAAAGTAATGAAATGTAGTAGAAATAACAAAGATGGACCGCTGAATGTGAAAATAGGAGGAGAAAAGATTATGGAGGTAGAAGAATTTTATTATTTGGGAAGTAGAATTACTAAAGATGGACGAAGCAGGAGCGATATAAAATGCCGAATAGCACAGGCGAAACGAGCCTTCAGTCAGAAATCTAATTTGTTTACATAAAAAATTATCTTAAATGTCAGGAAAAGATTTTTGAAAGTATATGTTTGGAGCGTAGCTTTATATTGGAAATGAAACTTGGACGATCAGAGTACCCGAGAAGAAAAGATTAGAAGTTTTTGAAATGCGGTGCTATAGGAGAATGTTAAATATCAGATGGACGGATAAAGTGACAAATGAAGACATATTGCGGCAAATAGATGAAGAAAGAAGCATTTGGAAAAATATAGTTAAAAGAAGAGACAGACTTATAGGCCACATATTAAGGCATCCTGGAATAGTAGCTTTAATATTGGAGGGACAGGTAGAAGGAAAAAATTGTGTAGGCAGTCAACGTTTGGAATATGTAAAACAAATTGTTAGGGGTGTAGAAGGTATACCGAAATGAAACGACTAGCACTAGATAGGGAATCTTGGAGGGCTGCATCAAACCAGCCAAATGACTAAAGACAAAAAAAAATACATACAAACCCTAATTTAAGTAAACGAGATTTTCGTACGCCTCATACCTGAAAATATAAAGGAAATTCATTTTCACCCCCTCCCAATCGCACCATACGTTTCTTAGGTAAAAATATATTAAGACTGTATGAATTTGAATTGTGTGAATAGCTAAGTTAAGTTAAAATAAATACGTTCTGTAAGTTTCGTTAAAAAAGAATTTCTGTCCAAGAAATACTAACAAGGCCTATCAAAAAACGTAAGATTTTAAATTGGACGGGTACTGTGAGAGATTGATTTAAATTTAAAATAATATTTCTAAATGAATTAAATTATCATACCATTAGCGTGGGATGGGAAAAAGCGTTTATAGTGCTTCGAAGGACTATCGATGTAGAAAAATAATCGATGTAGTTACAAAAAAAAAACTCCCGTTGTCTCCTTTCTGAAGCAAGATATGACTAAAAAAAAAAATAGATATAATAATTTTTTAGGAAGAATATTAAATAACTTTTTTTTTTGTAACTTTTGTTATCTCGATAAAAACAACTTCAACTTTTGTAAAAAAGATATTTTGTTTAACTAAATATTTAAAAATGTATTTATCCATAACACCGCTACTTTTTTCCAAATTTTTTCAATTCTCTCTCTCTCTCTCACCCCCTCAATTATACTAGTAATAACTGATCTTCTTACTGCAGTAATTGTCAACAGAGTTTAAAAAAAAAAATCAGTCAACGGGGTACAGAGTTTAAAGACCAAATACACATACAATTTAGTTTTAAAATATTTACTATTTTATTGAAATATAATATTTTTTGTTTATTTAATCCAATGATTCTAACTAAAGCGCGCGCGATACCGTATTTAATTCGCACGGGTGTGGCGGTACTAGCGGCCGCTTTAAATACGTATTTACACTTTAAATATTATTCATTTACCTAATTCTACCGTTAACCTGTGACGTTACAACATACCAGTAGATATCTGTGTGATTGGATTTCAATTAACCATAAATTTCAGGAATGGTCGACCTGAAACTGTACAAGACTTTACTTCATTTACATTCATATATATCATCCTCTGAAATAATACCTTACAGTGGTTCCGAAGGCTAAACAGAAAAAGAGAAACGACTACAGTACCTGAACGTCAGGTGCTACAACAGCGCTCATTGTGGTGAGAGAAGGTACGAATGAGGCAGTATACCCGCTAGTTAATTTTACAATACATTTTGGGGCAGGGGTGCGATTTTGTAAAAATCTTTTTTTGCGAATATTATTCTTAATCGTTAACAAATGTCCCTAATGTGATATAGAGTTTGACACCGAACACATAAGCGTATAAACGAACATCCGGAAAATTTCCATTCAATTTTTTGGGTTCCTTAGGTGTCAAAACTTAACCCACCACCTTATTAGGTACATCAGGGGGTGGTGCCGGAGGACCCATGGCACGCTGAATTTTGAGTTAACGCAATTCCTAGCGGGTCATGGGGAGATTCAGGTGTCTTATTTGGATAGATTCGGACTCGATCAATCTGAAAATTGTCCGGAGTGCGAGGTGGAAAATACCCCCCAACATGTTTTCTTTTTGTGTCCGCGATTCGCCGTAGAGAGATGCTCGGCAACCTGAGACGTGAGCCCATATTTCGCCCTGAAGATACCCTACGAGTCCTATTACAAGGTGAGGCACAGTGGAAGACTGTGTAAAGATTCGTCAGGACGGTAATAAGGAAGCTCTAATTATATGAGGAATCCCGATGAGGAGAATGGGGCCGAATGACAGGTCCTCGGCTGAGTGCTTAAAAGGCCCCTCGTACGTGTGGGGGTTGCCTGGATGCGATGAGGCCGGGGACATTGCTCGTGCGTCTGATGGTGGCTACTGGTGGTGTGGTGTGACTATTTTAGATTTCTATGTAACGCGTGGGTATTGTGGATGTCAGAACCTTTGTCCTATTTTCTGCAGGGTTCTCGTGTGATGTTGATGTCGGTGTTTGTATTTGACGTGCTGTATGTGTGTGTGTGTGTGTGTGGGCGATTCCCCCTTCTTCTAATGAAATGTTTTTATAAGCAGTCCCAGGAAGGGGGAACCCAATGGTGGAATTTTAGTCGGTAGTGCGCAGGTATACATACGCCCTTGGTTATAACTGGCGGAACCTGTTAGCGAGTTCAACACTGCTTAGGTGCCCGTAAATGGAGTTCCTCCACCACTAAAAAAGGTGTCAAAACGTAAAGATACGGTGAAAACCCGTATATGTACAAATTAGACTTTTACAATACTATCCCTTCTAAAGCTATAGCTCTGTTATAGCGCTAGAAAGGAAAGTAATTTTTTTTTACTTGGTATCATTGGAATAAAGGTTTTTTTTTGAAAACTATCTACAATCTACTTAAGTTATTTATTTTTTGTTTAAAAAAAATGTTGTTAATATCTCCTTAAGATACAGAACTTAAAATAAAACAAAAAAAAAACTATTTTTTACCGATCATTATAATATCCCGTTATGATTGTTGTCGGGAACGTAAAAATCAATTACTTATTAAAAATACTATCGGCAGGGAGTGACTGGGGAACGCCTACGCAGCTAGGCCTCTCTAGCGGGCGATGTCTCGGAATGGGAATTAGGTAGCCAAAATTGATAACCTCTTGTGTAAAAATATTTTTTTTGAATGATGAAAATGATGTAACGAAAGTTAAATTAGAAATTTAACTTAGCAAAAGAGGTACTACAGTTCTGGGACCTATTTTTTTCGATTTCCCAGCTCAAAAACCATAAGAAGTTTCCCCTTAATTGACCTTCCCAGAATTTCAGAAAGCCTTAATTTACCCAGAGGAACTGAAACTAGGGCGAAATCTTTCACTCTGTATAACTAACTCACTAATGAAGCGTTTTCGGACCTATGTTTTTATGAACATTTTTCTTATTTTTTGCCTCTAGAATGAGTTGTCAAAGTATTGCCCTATCCTCCTGAATCACTCTGTATATATATATATATATATATATATATATATATGCGAAATATATAATACAGTATATCGATATATAATAATATAACAAGTATACACCTGACCACCAAGAGCCATGTACTAACGAATCGGGATTTTCCGCTAGTGATCGGTACATTCCGGTGCTAAGCTAAGGGTGACGCGCGCGCGCGCGTGCACACATGCAAATGCGTTTTGTAGGGTAGGATGTACATTTTTATTATAACTCGGCTGTGATAACTGAAATTAAAAAAGAAACGACTCATTTAATTTTAATGTAATTAATAATATATATATTTAAATTTGAATTTCATAGAAAATGATTAATTTTTGCTGGGGAAAAACCATTTATTTCAAAAATCTACTTAATTAATTATTTTAAAAGCACTTTATATAAAATACAGTACGAATGTTTACATGCTTGACCCCGGAAGACTTTAAAAATTATGAAATATAAAACCTGAAAAAGAGAACGGTGGGAACGGAAAATACTGAATTGATTCTGCAAATCCACTTTTAAGTAGAAATAATAAAAAATTCATTACTAATTAAAAACGAATAATTATTAAACCTAAACCAATCGTGAGAAATACCAGATTTTATTATATGAAACTTATTAAATAAAAATGACAAATCGTTTAAGTAAATATCAATTAGAAAATTACTGTAAACTAATTACCACGTAATAATTCTAATAAAATTTATCAAATTGTTATTTGTTCTACGAGAGTAAACAGAATTAAATATAAAATATATATTTCGACTTTCTCGATTTAAAATAAACTTTAATAATCAGTAAAAATTTATTTGTTCATATACAAATAATACAAAGATTAAACTGGTGTTAAAGGTCAGCGACCAACACAATATGAATGAACCGTTGTTACAAATTATTAAAAATCTAAATTTTTCAATAATTTTTTATTTTTTTTTAAATAAAATTTATTCAAAGAATTTCAGACGCCTCTTTCAATTTTATTTTTACATTTTTTCCGGGTTACGCCGACTATGGATGGTGTAAAAACCGTTTTGTTAGGTTTCTTTATCTTTTCTGATAATGAAACTATATCTTTTCTGAAAAGCAATTCATTCCGCGGGTTTGTTGTTTCTCTCTCCCGACCATTTCGCACTGGTATGAAACTTTTCCTTTCTCGTAAGGCAAACGCAATAAGGGATCCACAAATTAATATTACATATTTTTAAATACAATAATGTTGTGAATGATATACATAGTGTCCCATATAAAACGCAACCCATCAATAACTCATCCATGAAATTTCAAATGTCAAACTTACTCCCCAACTCGTTACTGAAATGGACTCGTCCAACATCTGAACATCGCGGCGACGCAGTAAAACACTACCGATAGTAACAACAATGCAATCATAATGTTCAGTGTATTGCTGGAGACAAGATGGTGTTTTCGCTAGATGAACGTGTTTTCATTCTCGAGTCGTACTTCAGTACGAAATCACCGGTTGCAGTGCAAGAATTCGCCATAAGTACCCAGATAAACCGGCTCCTAACAAAACATCAGTATTAAGAATATTCGCAAAATTTAGAGAGACCGGTTCTGTTAATAACAAGGAACAGAAAAGATCTGCGTCAGTGTTGAATATAGATACAATCGCTGAAATCAAAGACCGATTACTCGCCTCGCCAAATAAATCGATTAGACGTTTGTCTGCTGAAATTTATTTGTCTAAATCGACTGTTCATCGGGCGACCAAACGATTATTATTACGACCTTATCGCATTCAAACGATTCATCGACTTCTTGAGCCCGACAAAGAAAAACGGCTACAATATTGTCAACGGTTCCGTCTTTTCTGCGTGAGGGAATTAATGTTATGGATTCGTTATTTTTCACAGATGAAGCACGGTTTCATTCGGATGGCTACGTAAAACAGCCAAAACAGTAGAATTTGGAGCGCTGAAAATCCCCACGTTTATCACGAAAAACAATTACACCTGCAGAATTCGGGGGTGTGGTGCGCGATATTGCGGAAGAAAATAATCGGTCCTATTTTTTTCGAGTACACCATTAATGCAAAACGATATCAGGATATTTTATTTCAGTTCATCGCACTCGTGGAAGAGTAAAACAAATACTACTGGCTACAACATCACGGTGCGACATCGCACTACGCAGGTTCAACTTCTGATTTCGTCGAGGAATTCTTTGATAATCGTGTTATCGGTCGAGGCTTATGGCCACCAAGATCTCCAGATTTGACTGCGGCGGATTCTTTTCTACGGGGTTACCTCAAAGAAAAAGCCTACAGCAACAAACCACGAACACTTGAACGATTGAATGTCAATATTGAACAAGATGTATTAAATATCCGGCCACAAACTTTGAAAAAATTTGCAAGAAACGCTGTAAAAAGAATTGAAGCTAGTATTCAAGAAGATGGCGCCCACTCCCAACATTTACTCTAAATGTAAGGTAATGGATGGTAACAATAAAAATTACATTTACATTTACACATGCCTTTTTATTATTTCAATACCTAAATATAAGGTTGGGTTGCGTTTTATATGGGACACCCTGTAAAATAATCGAAATAAAATCCAAAAACTAGAACCCTATTTCAGATGATAATCATCAGTAGATTAAAATTACAACAATAAAATATAAATTACCAAATTTGGAAATTTGGAAACAACTAAAAACTTTTAAATATTTATGAGAAAAAAATCAACAATGAATTAATTTAGAAACAGACAAAAATTCCTTAAAAAGAAATAGGCAAACTTAAAAGTATGTTTAATAAAAGAGGTTTACAGCAAAAAAAAAGTCAGTAAGAAAACCTGTCATTCTTTATGATATTGATATAATTTAGAAAAAAAATATTAGAAAGAGAAAGGCGAGACTTCAGAAAAACATATGGACGTAAACATCTCTGTGGCGGAGTGGTAGCGTCTCGGCTTGTCATAAGGAGATTCCGGGTTCGAATCCCGGTACGGCATTTTTCATAAGCTACAAAATTTCCATTTGATATTCCTAAGAACAAGCTTTGAGCTTATGTAGTGAATTAATTTATAGAGCAAAAATGGGACCTTAAGAACAAAATACTTAAAAATAAGATTAAATAAAGAAATTTATCAAAATATCAATACACCAGAAGGTATTGAAAAACCAAGACTAAGATTTCTTGGATAAATGAATCTAGATTGAAAAAAAAATCTTTGATAAAATTTTATAAAAGTATAAAAACCATCAGGAATGGAAAAGAAGTTCAATATATAACTCAGGATAGTTATTCAAATGGAGATTAGTTTTCTAAGTTCTTGTACAATCTGAACACACCTACTTTCTCCTGTTTAGCCTCCGGGAATCAGCGTTCAGGTGTTACTTCAAAGGATGATATGTACGAGTGTAAATGAAGTGTAATCTTGTACAGTCTCAGTTCGACCATTCCTGAGATGCGAGGTTAATTTAAACCCGACCACCAAAAAACACCGGTATCCACTTTACGAGGATTTGAACGCTGGAACTCTCGATATCCAAATTAGCTGATTTGGAAAGACGCGTTTACCACTAGACCAACCCGGTGGGTTAATTTGAATATATCTGTGGAACAGAAAAAACCCGTGTTGTAGGAAATGGTACAAAAGAAGTTAAAAAGTCAAATCATAAATTAGAACAGATGAAAAAATTTTGATAAGAAAGGAAGAAGAAAAGAGGAGAATAATAATACTTGCACGATCCTTCAATGGTCTAAATGAAAAAAAAAAAAAGATATATATCATCGAAAAAATTTGTACGAATAAAAAAAAATTTATCTTCGGATTTAATTGAGATAACGTATAAATTAGAACTGCAAAATAATCGGGATACGAAGTTCTTTTAGACGTGACCTTTGAGCCGACGTGCACAACAACTCTACACCAATGTCAATTCAGTGCAGTGGCGAAAGTTTAGCAGAAAGTACTGTGCTTTTTGTGGTTAGTGGAATGTAAATCGGTTACCACTGTTCAACGGACTTTCCAGCGTGATTATGACAATGATCCCCTCATGCAAACAGTATTACTCAGTGGTACGATCGGATTATGGAATCTAGCAACGTAGAAGCGAAAAAGAGGCCCCTCAGACAGTACGAAACATTTGAGCGTACACACCAAATTTGTTTAAGAAACCTTAAAAAATAAATTTCTCGGCGAAGTTTACAGTTAGGAATTTCAAAAAACAACTATTCAAAATGTGTTGCACAAGCGTTTACGCCACCACGCTTACAAAATTCAGCTTAACCATCAAATTAAACCTACATATCGTTATAAACTTGTTGAATTCCCACGTAAAATGCTTAATAACATCGACGATAACGAAATATTTTTAAAACTTATTACGTTTACGGATGAAGCGATTTCACGTGTTAGTGGTTGTTTTTTTTTTTTTTTTTTTTTTTTTTGGGCGAAAAACGAATGGTCGTTATCATCGCCCGGAGAATCGATAAATAAATGAATAAAAGTAATTAAAACTTAAAACTACTATCACAGGAAATCAAATCCGGAATGGGTGTAAAAGGCCCATTCTCGGATAACAAAAATACTAACATGTAACTTAAAACTAACTACTATGTTAAAAAACTATCATATTAAAACTAAATAAAACTTAAAATTAAAAAAGGAGATAAAACTTACAACTAATATCACAAAAATCTTACAACTAATATCACAGTCAGTCTTTAAAATATTAAAAAATAACTTATAAAATTTAACAAATTCCGATAAGGAGTGTAAAAGGCTCCTAATCGGATAAAAATATCAACCATTCAGAGAAAAAAAAAAATATAATAAAAAAAATAAACTTATTAAAAAACTAAAAGTATTAAAAAATATAAGCAACAGTATTAATTTTTTTGTGTTAACCCTATACTACGTAAAAACATAAACATCCGGTTTAAAACCTCCTTATCATCACGCAAGATACCACGGATGTTACTAGGTAGTTTAAATTTACGACGCAATGCCGCATAACATATGCAGTCCACGAGTATGTGGCGCACAGTCACGCGGCAGTTGCATCTTGCGCATAGAGGTGGTTGTCCTCTTGTAAGCAGGTACTCGTGTGTGACTCTCGTGTGTCCTATCCGCAATCGACAGAGAACTACTTCCTCACGCCGGGGTTTTCTGTATGAGGAGTTCCATGGTAACACAGAATCTTTAATCTGACGGAGTTTATTATCAACGGTAGCTGTCCAATCACCTTGCCACCTTGTTTTTAATAATTGTTTTACATAGTTAATGAAATCAGAAGTAGCAACTCGGGTGGTGAAAGGAGGCTGGTTACATGCTTCTTTGGCAGCGGAATCTGCATGTTCATTACCTGGAATCCCTACGTGGCTAGGGACCCAGCAAAAACTTAATTCTGTGTTGCGATTATTCAGCTCGGCGATTGCGTTGTAAATTTCAATGACGATAGGATGTTTGGAATAAAAGTTTTTTAAGGCTTGGAGAGCACTACACGAGTCACTGCAAATAAGAATTTTTCTATATTTAGGGTTAATGATGTTTAGAGCCTTATTTATAGCATATAGTTCAGCGGTAAACACACTCGTAATACTGGGGAGACCAAACATATAAGTTCTCTCATTGACAACAAAAGCACACCCAACTATATCGTTTTGTTTCGATCCATCAGTGTATACAACCGCGTCTGGTTTCGTCTTGGAGAGAACACACTGAAACATCTGCTGAAAGACGATAGATGGTGTTGATTGTTTATTATATGTAGTCAGGTCAAAATTAAAATTTATGAGGTTTATTCTCCATGGAGGATATGAGCAAGGGTACATAGGAAAGAATGACGGTGTGTCAACATTTATATGCTGCAGCAGACGCCAGGTACGGACACCTACAGGTGCAGTACGACGTGGATGATCCTCATACTTTCCTAGATTAGGATTTTTAAACACTGACTCAAGAACCGGGTGATTTGGCTGTCCTCTGATACGAGCAAAATAAGATAATAACAGCTGGTCTCGTCTATCCCAAAGTGATGGTTCACCACAGTCTACAAGTAAGCTTGCGACAGGACTTGATCTAAACGCGCCTGTGGCAAGCCGAAGGAAAGCATGATGTACACTATCCAGACTTTTAAGCACGCTTTGACGAGCTGAAGAGTAGGCGACACAACCATAATCTAAACGGGAGCGAACAAAGGAATAGTAAAAACGTATCATACATGATCTATCGGCTCCCCAGTTGGTGTTAGTAAGGACTCGCATCATATCTAGAATTTTGGAACATTTTGTTTTCAATTCTTTTAAATGTTTGGCCCAAGTAAGACGGCTATCAAAAAATAAACCTAAAAACTTGACGTAAGTAGAGATAGTAATAGTCTCTCCGTTCAGAAAAATTTGCGGAATAGAAGGGTTTCGTAGCCGAGAAAAAACTACACATTTTGTTTTTTCGGATAAAATGTGAAACCAGTAATCCTGGACCAAGCTTCAAGGTGATATATAGTGTTCTGCAGTAGTCTCTCTGCTGTAGGTGCCGAACGGCTTGCAATGTAGATAGCAAAGTCGTCAGCAAATAGAGAGCATGAGACAGGAGCCTGAACACATTTGGTAATATCATTTATGGCTACAGAAAATAAGGTGGCACTTAATACACTACCTTGGGGCACTCCATTCTCCGAGATGACACTATCTGAGAGCGAATCATCCACACGAACACGAGCCGTTCGGTGATTTAAGAATCCCCGGATAAAAGCAAGCATATTGCCCTTGATTCCCCATTTTTTGAGAGTGTTAAGAATACCACGTCGCCAGGCTGTGTCATACGCCTTTTTTATATCAAAGAAGATAGCGACGAGGTGTTGCCGATTGAGGAAAGCGTTTTGTATGGCTGTTTCTAGTGACACTAAATGGTCAATGGAAGATCGTCCTTGTCGAAAACCACACTGTTCTGGAGATAGAAAGCCATGTTTGTTAGTGGTTGTGTCAAACGACGCAACCCAATGAAATTATTGAGTATGTCAGATATTCCCCAAAAATAAACGTTCGGTGTCCGTTCGTATAACTGGCCCATTCATTCAGACATGCTACAACTGTACGTTTTCCAGCAAGTTGACCAAATTTAACAAAAAAAAAATTACGTTGCTGTGATGTTTCAACAAGATGGTGCGCCCCCAAACTTTAGTCTAGGCGTTCGACGCCCTCTCAATGAAAGATTTCGTAATCGTCGGATCGATAGAGCCGGTTCTGTACCTTTGCCTCCAAAAATCCCTTTGATTTCACATCCCTAGACTTTTTTCTATGGGGATAAGTTAACAACATAGTCTACAGTGATTACAAAAAATCAGGGATGCACAACATTTATGACAATGTAACACCGCTGCTCTTATCACAGTTACGCCTGCGATGATCCAGCGGACCTGGGTAGAAGTCGATTATCGGCTGAATGTTTGCAGAGCGACTAACGGAGCTCATACTAAAACATTGTAAGGTATATAAAAAACTTTTTAAGTTGAATTTTGAAAAAAGATACTCGTTAGATTATCTCTAGTAGTTTCTGATACGATCGTTTTAAATTGCTGCAATCTTTTTTGATGAACCTGTATAATAAAAAGAGTTATCAAGGTCTTTCAATAATGTGTCGCTGAATAAACGATACACATAAAGAAAATTATGACAAATATCGTTATTTATCAGTACTGATTAAAAATTTATTAAATAAATATTAATTAAAACCCTCTAAAAAATAAAAAAATCATTGTGAAAATCCAACATGTCATTTCTGAGGAATTGTAATACAAAAATGAAAATCTATATAAACACACAAAATAAGTTTTTTTCATTAACTATCCAGCACCGGTCTGATGGTGACCAAAATACAGGATTATCATAAAAGAATAGTGCGGTTTCAGTAATTCATAGGAAGATCATAGGGAAATTTCTAGATGTTATATTGGTATCCCTGAAAGCCTCCAACCCAAAAGTTTGTTTATCAGCAGTTGTAACCACAACGTCAGTTCTTGTATTGTTGTTGCGGTGAGTTTAGCGAGTTACTATGTTCTCGGATAAAGACAAAGCAAAGTGTGTTTTATTGATGGCCGAATTAAAATCCGTAATTTTAGTTCGACGTGCGTTTCGACGTGAATTCGGAAGAGATCCGCCGCACAAAAATAACATAACACGTTGGTTCAAACGATTCGAAGAAACCGGATCGGTTAAGAAACAGAAATCAACCGGCAGACCAAGTGTACCAGACGAAACGGCTGAACTAATTAGACAATTGGCAATTAGAAGTCCTGGGAAGTCCATCCCCCGTCGAAGCGTCGAATTACGTATTGCAAAATCGACATTTCACAAAGTTTTACGTAAAAAACTGAAATTACACGCTTATAAAATCCAGATACTGCAGGAATTGAAACCCGATGATGGTGTAAAACGTTACAATTTCGCCGTTGAAATGTCGGACAGAATAAGTGAAAACGAATCGTTTTTAGACGATATAATTTTTACAGACGAAGCTACATTCCATGTGAATGGATGTGTTAACAGATAGTTCACGAATATGTGGCTCTGAAAACCCAAACGCAATTATTGAGAAACAACGCGATTCGCCTAAAGTTAATGTTTGGTGTGGTGTGATGAAAAATCGAGTAATAGGACCTTTCTTCTTTGCTGAAAAAACAATTAATGGAGTCGTGTATCTTGACATGTTAACCGATTATTGCTTTCCTCAGCCGGATGAACTCGAAAACATTCATCGACTTAATTTCCAAGAAGATGGTGCTCTCCCGCACTTCAATGCATCGGTCACGGACGCTTTGAACGAAAAATTTGGAGATCGATGGATAGGCCGACAAGGACCCGTACTTTGGCCTCCAAGGAGTCCAGACCTGACACCTTGCGATTTTTTCTTGTGGGGTACATCAAAAATGTTGTTTATACAAAAAAAATTGGCGACTTAAAAAACAGGATTAATGAAGCAATGACAACCGTTAACGAAGAAATGTTAACTAATGTTAACAAGTTGAGTATCGTTTGGACATTTGTCGAGCGACTAAGGGCGCACATATTGAAATTTAAAAAATGTATGAGACGACAAATTTGAAAAATAAAAAACATAAACTATGTTAAATATACTTAAACTTAAACCATGTTCAAAACCGCACCATTCTTTTATGATAACCCTGTATTAATGGTAACTATTTCTGATCATCCTCTCTTGGTCAAACCGGTTGGTAAATTTACCGATCAAATTGAGAACCTTCTTTTAGATGTCAGTTAAAAAAAATAAATAATTTTAAATTAGAAATCAGTCAAAAACCATTTATAAAAAAGATTAATAAAAAAAATATATCTAAAACTAGTTAACCGGTTTAAATTATAAAACAATCACGATTAGTAGAAACTAGAAATATTGACGACAAATTACTAACTTTCTACTTTCAACTGGAATTGCCTAAAATTATTTTTTGTGTGTGTGCGCGCACATACACAAACGCACGCACGATTTATTTTTAATTAACTTTTTTTTCATAGATATAAATAAAAATGCTTGTTTTAAAATACTGTTTGTTCAGTAGGAATTTCTTTATTGGTTTTTTTTTCTCTTTTACGATGCCTAATTTACTTAATGATAGTTTAACAATTGAAATTACCATCTAGTTTTAAAATCAATGATCATATTATAATAAACTCCACCCATTATGAGTCAAATTGTAGGTAGGATACACCCCCATACATGACAGGCATTAATGCATTTTATTAAGATAAGTTGTCTCGTTCCATAATGAGAGATTATCTCTTTCTTATTACCCACAAATTCTTTTTTATCTTTTATTACTTGCTCCTACAACATCCAGCTGGTTTTAACTAGTCGTTGATAAAATAAAATTACTACGTCCTATTTCAGTTACATCACCGATGTTTTTCTAACTTATACAGAGCGTATCACGAAGTTTTCCCTGGACCCTTTCGTATAACCAATTCTACTGGCAAAAATAAAGGAAAAGGTTCATATAAAAATATCCTCTAAAACGCTTGTTTGCTAGTTACGCTTAATGAAAGATTTCACTCGGATTTCAACTACCCCGGTGAAATGAGTCCTTAGGGACAGAATGTTATTCCTTAGGGGTTTGTCAGGAAATATCGAATAGGTCGCAGAATCGTATATACAGTAGGTTTTGTGAAATCTGATGTGTAAATCAATAACTTAGGGTCAAACCCCCCCCCTCTGTTTTTTATTTCTTTATGTTTGAAGTGCAATAACTTTGTTAAATGTGTAATAAGCACATAAAACTTTTAAACAAAAATTATAGAGAATTTAATTCTGAACAAAATAGTCTAAGATAAGTGGAATAAAACTAAGAAAAGTTAGAAAAATTTGAATTTCCAATCTGAAAAGTTGAATAAAAGCCTAATTTACAATTACAGCAGTTACTGGATACAATCAAACCAAGTGAGGAAAACAGATTGAAATATAAATATATTTATTTAAATAAATGAAACATAAAAAAAAAAATGGAAACTAGAAAAGAAGCTGTCATATATAAATGACACCTGTTGGCTAGCTGTTCAACAACTTGTATATGAGTTAGATTGTATTTTATTTCATTCAAAATGTTGTTTTCATATATTTGTATATCTTGACGATGTCAAAGTGCGTATAATTTGCATTCACTTCTATTGATGTACAAGATTTATACACTGTTGATACAAGTTTCAATGAAATGGTATTTAAAAATAAATTTGATGATTGAATGAATTGTTTTATGCGTTTTTCATATAAGTATGAAAATTTGCATCCTGTTTGTCCTATATAGTACTTATTACACTCTTAAGTAGCCAAATTTGGACACCTGAAATAAATCAACTTTTATCTGATATTTATTTCATTCTATTTGTGATTATGTATGCGATGTCATACCCTGGTTATTTATACAGGGTGTCCCATATAAAACGCAACCCATCAATAACTCATCCATGAAATTTCAAAAGTCAAGCTTACTCCTCTACTCGTTACTGAAATGGACTCGTCCAACATCTGAACAGCGCGGCAACGCAGTAGAACACTACCCGATAGTTAACAACAATGCAATCATAACGTTCAGTGTATCGCTAGAGACAAGATGGTGTTTTCGCTAGCTGAACGTGTTTACATTGTCGAGTCGTACTTCAGTACGAAATCAGTGGTTGCAGTGCAAGATTTGTTTCGCCATAAGTACCCAGATAAACCGGCTCCTAACAAAACATCAGTATTAAGGTTAGTCGCAAAATTTAGAGAGACCGGTTCTGTTAATAAGAAGGAACACAAAAGATCTGCGTCAGTGTTGAATACAGATACAGTCGCTGAAATCAAAGACCGATTACTCGCCTCGCCAAATAAATCAATCAGACGTTCGTCTGCTGAAATTAATTTGTCTAAATCAGCTGTTCATCGGGTGACCAAACGATTACAATTACGACCTTATCGCATTCAAACGGTTCATCGACTTCTTGAGCCCGACAAAGAAAAACGGCTACAATATTGTCAACGGTTCCGTCGATTTCTGCGTGAGGGAATTAACGTTATGGATTCGTTATTTTTCACAGATGAAGCACGGTTTCATTTGGATGGCTACGTAAACAGCCAAAACAGTAGAATTTGGAGCGCTGAAAATCCCCACGTTTATCACGAAAAACAATTACACCTGCAGAATTCGGGCGTGTGGTGCGCGATATCGCGGAAGAAAATAATCGGTCCTATCTTTTTCGAGTACACCATTAATGGAGAGCGATATCAGGATATTTTATTTCAGTTCATCGCACTCTTGGAAGAGGAAGACAGACACTGCCGGCTACAACATGACGGTGACATCGCACTACGCAGGTTCAACTTCTGATTTCGTCGAGGAATTCTTCGGTAATCGTGTTATCGGTCGAGGCTTGTGGCCACCAAGATCTCCAGATTTGACTGTGGCGGATTTTTTTCTACGGGGTTACCTCAAAGAAAAAGCCTACAGCAACAAACCAGGAACAATTGAAAGTCAATGTTGAACAAGCTGTATTAAATATCCAGCCACAAACTTTGAATAAAATTTCAAGAAACGCTGTAATAAGAATTGATGCTTGTATTCAAGAAGATGGCGGCCACTTCCATCATTTACTCTAAATGTAAGGTAATGGATGGTAATAATAAAAATTACATTTACGTTTATACATGCCTTTTTATTATTACAATACTTACCAATATAAGGTTGGGTTGCGTTTTATATGGGACACTCTGTATTTGTCGATTTTTTTATTGTCATTGTTAACGTGTTATAAATTCAATAGAGTTTGTTTATAACTGTTCTGTTGTTTTCATCTGCTTCAAATAAATATTTTATTAAATTTAATTTTCATAAGACTTTGAAAATGTAGTCAGCTGAGCATGGCTTTAAATGTTAAAAAGTTCATATAGTATGGAATTGGAAGAATTCTGTATTTAAATATCATTTGTCATAGGTTAGTTTGTGGATTTTGAATACATGTTTGTGTACACATTATGCAATTTAAACGAATCCACAAAGTTTTTGCTTTTATTTTTTTCACATTTAGGATTATTTATACACACATAAAACTGTATTTTGTTTGTTATGAACTTTTTAGAGTGTCCATTGTCAACGTGTAGATAGGTTACGTCATCAAATTATTTATACCATCATATCATTTAAATGTCTGTCATTTGTGAGAATTTTTTTCATACAATGTGTTGATAAAATATTTCAGCTAATCTGCTTAAGATGGGAGAGACCTATAAACAATTCATTAAATTATGCGTAGAATTTGTTTTTGAAAATGAAATAATTTTGTTTTACGATTATATATTATTTATATTAAGTATTATTTCAGTGATTAGCTCTTAGCTGTCTGTGTTGTGTATGATTGTTTCAAAAATGGAAATACCTGTATGGAGATCACAATTTCTTTTGGATTAATTAAAAAGCAAGAGATATCAGTACTACAAACTATTCAAAAGAAAAAGATACATCAGGTTTAAACAAAAAGAAGAAATAGTTTGCTGATATTTTTTGAAAAATTATGTTAAAGGTAAGGCTACATTTTATAAGGAATATAGGAAATACTTAAAAAAAAATTGTATCGACAAATATAAATAACCAGGGTATAATAACACAAACAGGACCATAAATAGAATAAACTAGATATCAAATAAAACCTGATTTATTTCAGGTGTGAAAATTTGGCTACTTAAGAGTGTAATAAGTACTATATAGGACAAACAGGATGCAACTTTTCATTCTTATATGAAAAAACACATAAAACAATTCATTACACTCTCAAATCTACTTTTAAATACCATTTAATTGAAACTTGTATCAACAGTGTATAAATCTTGTACATCAAGTTGAGTTCATCAAGTTGGTACTTCAACTTTTTGTGCGAACCTTGTACAGGAGGACAATTCTAATGATTAAAGTTTTTCAGTCTTTCACATTTTACCGCTCAATATAAAAGAAGTGTTTTTCTGCTAGCTACTACAAGGTACTCGCATGACACCATCCAATAATTAAAACTAGCGAAGCACTCGCCCAAGGTAAAGGTATAAAAATAGAAACATAGAGGATTGAAGAAAACAGGACTTATTGTGGTAAACTGGATTAGTCTACAGTACGGTGAATCCAAGTGTCATACATAGCATTAAACGAAACCGAAGATATATAAAACTGATGAAAAATTATATAATAATTTAATATTCACAGATAAAAATATAACGTCGGAAAAGAAAATGTCATATTCCATTAAAACAAGAAAAAACATCTGAATTTTGCAGACTCATAATTGAGTTCTGCTGTGACTTTGTAGTTTAATACAGGGAAGGAAGCAGGATGATGAATTAAAAAATTATATACAAAAGGTTAGTTAATAACAATGTCTTATATAAGTAATTTGTTTGCACATATATATATATATATATAGTACACTTAATAAATGAGCAAGGACAAACACCTGATAGAATTACATAACACTATTCCACTAACGACAACAATAATACTAATAAAAAAAACATGCAATATAAAAATTAAACCTTATATACTTCATAACTTCAAATGCCAATTCAACAAAATATAAACCAATAAAATTCTACAATGCTAATATATAATTTCATTCAGATATTTTATAATTCTACCAGTTACCTCTAATCTTTCGCTTAGATTACATTTTTTCATTCCAGCTGACATCAGCATGTTCCAAAAATTCTTTAAAAAAAAAATCCCAAAGAAACAGAAGGACTACAATCAGTTTCTTTAATAAATCGATTAACAAAATTAAACGAGACAACAACTACACGAACTGCAAACATTAAAAATGACCAACACACACATACACGAGAAAAAACTTGCTCCACAAAACAGTACAGTTTATTCTTACAAAACTTCCTGTCGACTAGTTAATTGAACCCATTCCTTATAAATTCCATACCGAAATTCACAAAGTAAAACCTTCACTCTCTCTTATAACACGGAGAGATAATATAGCCCACCAGGCTGGTCTAGTGATTAACTCATCATCACAAATCAACTGATTTTGAGATCGAGAGTTCTAAATTTCATCTCCTAGTAAAAGCAGTTACTTTTATATGGATTTGAATATTAGATTATGGATACCGGTGTTCTGTGGTGGTTGGGTTTCAATCAACCGCACATCTCAGACTGTACAAGACTACACTTCATTTACATTCATATTTATCATCCTCTGAAGTAAAACCTTACGGCGGTTCCAGAAGCTAAACATGTAAAAACGAAAGGACAGATAGTATAACAAACAACACCAGTCTCAGAGAAAGCGATTTCTAATAGATATTCTGTTGTATTGTACGTACTTAACACGCAACACAGCCAAGAGACTGGAACAAAAAAAAAATTATAAAACAACAGATTAACGCATAAATCTCTGTTGAGAAAAAATGCATTATAAACACTGCTTCTATTCAACATAGGAACAATAGCAAAACAGATCTATACTGATGCCTAATTTCTTTTATGTTGTTTTATATATATATATATATATATTAACAACGATGACTTAAGAGTGTGACAAATGTCAATTCTAAATAGTAATCATGAGTTTATTGAATCTGTTATTTAATTAAATAAAGATTTGTATTCAAACATGATTCTAATAAGCTTACAGCAGTACAGACAATTTCATTGTTTAAAGTTTTGTGCGCAATGTAATATACTTGCTGCTGCCATTAATTACTTTTTTCATGAATTCCTACTTAATTAAAAACTATAATTATTTAATATAAAATATATTTCAAAAAATCTTAAAGAATAATTATATAACACCTATTGTCTAAATGTAGATTCGGAGTAACAGTACAAGGTGAAAAGATAAAGATGCTAAGATTTGCTGATGATATAGTAATTCTAGCCGAGAATAAAAAGGATTTAGAAGAAACAATGAACGGCATAGGTGAAGTCCTACGCAAGAACATAAACAAGAAGAAAACAAAAGTAATGAAATGTAGTAGAAATAACAAAGATGGACCACTGAATGTGAAAATAGGAGGAGAAAAGATTATGGAGGTAGAAGAATTTTGTTATTTGGGAAGTAGAATTACTAAAGATGGACGAAGCAGGAGCGATATAAAATGCCGAATAGCACAAGCTAAACGAGCCTTCAGTAAGAAATATAATTTGTTTACATCAAAAATTAATTTAAATGTCCGGAAAAGATTTTTGAAAGTATATGTTTGGAGTGTCGCTTTATATGGAAGTGAAACTTGGACGATCGGAGTATCTGAGAAGAAAAGATTAGAAGCTTTTGAAATGCGGTGCTATAAGAGAATGTTAAAAATCAAATGGGTGGATAAAGTGACAAATGAAGAGGTATTGCGGCAAATAGATGAAGAAAGAAGCATTTGGAAAAATATAGTTAAAAGAAGAGACAGACTTATAGGCCACATACTAAGGCATCCTGGAATAGTCGCTTTAATATTGGAAGGACAGGTAGAAGGGAAAAATTGTGTAGGCAGGCCACGTTTGGAATATGTAAAACAAATTGTTAGGGATGTAGGATGTAGAGGGTATACTGAAATGAAAAGAATAGCACTAGATAGGGAATCTTGGAGAGCCGCATCAAACCAGTCAAATGACTGAAGACAAAAAAAAAAAAGTCTAAATGTAGTGATTACAGATCCACTAGGTGACAAAGAGTATTAGGTTTCTAATTCTTCATTCATAATAACCTTTGATTGTATCAATTTGTCAGAGACTCAGCGATTTCCTTTACATTCCCGTTTCATACTAACATAATTTGGGCACAAATCTTTTTCGGAAGATTACTGGTGCGATTATTTTCTGTAAACCAATATTTCTCGATTCGAGTAAATTGCTCTTTGTGTTCAAACCTGTGAAACCTAGCCAAATAATATGAGTAGATTGGAAAAAAACTAAAGGAAGGGGAAAGAGCACATGAGAAGCATATAAACTCTCTCTCAGAAGTTCAGCCTTTTCCACAACCTACCGAGCAACAATGTTACTTGACTAGGGTTCATAAGTTTAGCCAAAATAATATTCGTTTCAGTTCGGAAATGTTGGCCCCCAGCCAAGTAACATGCGATGGAAGTAATTAAACGAAAAAAGTACAAAATTAAGGTATAAATTAAAAAAACAAAGATTTTTTTAAATTAAATTCTGCTTTAACACTAACAACAAATTAATTCTATCCTATTATATCACGAAGAAAACCTTAAAAGAAATAATCAATTATTTTTAGGTACACGTACCATTCTTCCTTCACATAAAACAGGAATGCTTATAAGCATCTTAATATGCCAGAATTATTATAAATTTTTTATGCTGGTAAATAAACTAGTTAAAAATATAAAACAAATCTTGTAGCTCCCTCAAAAAAATTAGAATGAATTTTCAAGACACAAAAAGTGGATTATCTGATCATCCTTTGGCGTCTATAAATGTTCATGTACTTTTAAGTTACCCTTCTAAAACAAATCGAGCAACAAATTTCAATATAATACTTTATCTTAAAAAAAAACCTCATTACACTTCCTAGACAATTTCAACAAATTACCGAACCATTTTAAGAAATCTTGTCACCAGTTTATTCACAAAGTATAATTAAAAGATTTTCTTTTAGAGAAACAATATTAAGTTATCAATGAATTTTCTACACCTTCATTTAATATGCTCAAATATTTTCGGATTTTTTTACCACCAGGGCTACCATTAGGTATTACTTTAGACGATAGATGAATGACAATTTTTGGAGGCTAAAAATGCCATGTCTGACCAGGATTCAAACCCGGGACTTCCGGATGAAAGGCCAAGATGCTACCACTCGCGCCACGAAGGCCGACATTTACTTAATATTTACCCATATTTAATCTACCATTTATTTATATAATTTAATTTATTAATAACTATTTTAAGTGCTTTCTATTTTTTTATTTTATAATCGTATATTCTATTACACTGTTACAAATAAGGGATTTTACCATAGTTTCCCTTAGTTAATCCAGCCAAATGGTGGAACAGTTTTGTTTTTAACACAATGGAATAACACACTTACTTAACCGATCTAGACAAGATCTTTATAATATGCAAAATAAAAGAGTAAAATATTTAGTCACAAAATACAGTCTTTCCATATTAAAAAATAATAACCTGTAGTTTAAAACACTGTAGTATAAACAATAAACACTAGTTTAGTGAACCCACAAATGCTTTGCTATTGTTAAATTTGAGTGTATGAACTAAATAAATTTTTTATTATATTTGACAAATTATATTACAAAAATAATAAAATGTACAATATTAATTCACTATTAATTTTCTTTCTTTCTTTTAACGCCCCTCAGAATATTTACCACAGTTCAAACCTCACCAATCTCACTACTATATAAACAAAAAAAAACCATAAATAAATAACCTAAAACTTTTTTTACTATACTTAACGTCATTGTAAATATCACAGCTACTATCTATATTGATTACTAAGTCAATATCAACTTCCTCACACATTTATTTAATTTAAATATTATGAAACTAATAACATGTAAAAATACTCCCGAATAATAATAAATTGTGAAAATTTCAATGGAACTGGTTAAGAAGTTTTTGAGTTTAAATTGTTAATTCGACCAATCATAACTTATGGATGCAAACCACGGACCTTAAACATGGGAGACATTAAGGCTCTGAAGGTGTTCTAAAGGAAAATAATGATAAGAATATACAGACCTGTTTTTGAAGAAGGAATCAGGTAGCAGAGGGAATACAGCGAGGGCAAAAGATGGCAAGGGTAATAAAGTCACAAAGAATTAGTTGGCTGTGTCGCGTGGAAGGAATGACATAACAGAGATTGCAACAACGGATAGTGCGTGAAGGAATAGACAAGACTAGAAGAGGCAGGCCAAGAACATGCTGGCTCCATGATGAAACAAAGGATCTCACAGCAATTAGGGTGAGAAGATGGAGAAAGGTGGTGAGAGACAAGGAAGATTGGAGACGGATCGTGGAGGCCCAGCTGTGATCAAAGCCCATGTCATGTTGTAGTGCCAGGATAAAAAGAAGGTTTTGAGGGGCAGACACACAAAACGAAGACTGTCTTTTATTTAAATAGATAAGGAAAAAATCAAGTAAAGTGCATTTTTGTCCTAAAAATAAAGAATATAATTTAAATTGCTAATGAAAAAAAAAAAATATTTTACAACACAATTCAATGTATCTACTGATGATCGTAAACATTAGTTTATGGTAAAAACTTAAATGTTACAAAAAACCAAAAGATTTTAGGATAAGTTACAATTTCCCTTAATTTTCAAGCCAGTAACAGTTGACTTTTTGACAGCTACAATATAATTTAAACAGAAACTGTTGAAAAATTGATTTATTTCTATTTCTAGAAATTCAAAAATGCATAGGTAGATGTAACGGCATATCATTGGTTATTTTTAATTTTCAATAAAAACACTAATTTTTTTTATCTTTATTATTATGTTCGAGAGACAATGTTTTGAAAAACTGTAATGTAAAAACTTGTTCATGGTAAAAAAAAAAAAAACAACCTAAATTTCAAGTAAAGAGTTGTCCTTTTGTTCGGAATGTATAAATTGATTTTATAATTTCTTATTAATAAAAATATGTGATGAATCATTAAAGAAAGTGACATTTTATTTAACAACAATGAAAAAATTACCTAGGAATTTCTAAACTAACGAAAATGACAATTCGATTATGAATTGAATATTGCTTATGAATGCATTTCATATTATTTACCGGTGAACAATAATAACTTTTATGCTTATTAATGAAGTTAATGTCACAAAAAAAAAGAAGTGGAATATAGCTATCGCACTGGGAAAACTTAAGTTTAATGCAATGGATGTTGGTCCCATTACTATGTTACTATAAAACTACTTAATAATTCAAATTCTACATAAAAATTTTTTTCACAATTTTAGTTAAGCTAAGTTAATAATGAAAATGTTGGCTACAAAACGTAAAAGCCATACTTTTATGACTTGTTAACTATAAATTTTCAATTTAAATCAAAACACATAACTCTTATTTCTGTATATTTCCATTTTTTATATATAAATTTTCCCAATTTTTAGATATAATATTATTATTAAATAAAAATCTAAGAAATTAGCTGAAGGGTGCTTTTAAACTATTTATAACGACAAATAAAATAACCAAATCGAATTAAAAACAAAACCGCTACAGAATTCTATGAAAATCTTTGCTAAAATGATATCTCCTAAAAAACAGCTCTATCATCAAAACAGAACTGTTTTCATATAACTCAACACAAATACTTCAAATAATGAGAAGAGGCATTATTATTCTTCAATTACTATTCCAAACAGTTTACATATAATATTATTTATATTTTAAATAATTAATACAGACTTTTATCAAATCTATCTTTTATTTTAAAATTAAATGTGTTTTTGTGATGCCGTTCTGATCAAGGTTTTACGACGGTTTTCCTTGATCCATCCAGGCAAATGCTGGTGAAGTTCCTTTTTTCTATCCAATCCTATACGTTTTATAATGTACCGATCAGATTAAGATTTATTTATTTACTTATAATAAATAGCTCTGCCAACACAGAACTTTACTACTGCCTAATCTACATTTAAAGAAGCCTGTTCCGGTAATTATTTTGAATTCAGTAAAAAAGCAAATTCATTTGAGCATATAACAGTTCATTCATTTAACCAACCGGGTTGGTCTAATGATGAACTCACCAACGCAAATCAGCTGATTTCAAAGTCAAGGGCTATAAGGATCAAATCCTAGTAAAGGCAGTTATTTTTATATGGATTTGAATATTAGATTGTGGATACTGATGTTCTTTGGTAGTTGGATTTAAATTAATCACACATCTCAGAAATGGTTGACCTGAGACTGTACAAGACTACACTTCATTTACATTCATACACATCAATCTCTTTAGTAATACCTTATGGTGGTTCCAGAAGCTAAACAGAAAAAATAAAGGTTTATCTATGAGTACAAAATCCATTTCTCACAATTCACTTTTTCCCATGTCCTTGACCCTTTTTCTAAAGGATGTTTTTTGGCTTTTAACTAGATACCTATTAGTTTACACTAAGGAGATGGTGGAAATGTTTAGAGGTGATACATGTCTGATTTAATTATAACTGTAGTTCCACAGTCCTAACTAAACTTTACTTCCTGTCCAGTGGCTGCAGAGAAAGCCCAACTTTGGCTTAGGCAGTGATCAGGTAAAATCACCTCTCCGAACAAAATGAAATATAAAAGACCACCCCACAGACAGCATGGTTTATAAAGCCTTACAAAATTATACAAAAATTTTAATTTGTAGTAAATGACGTAATAAATTAACATAAAATACATGATCTAAACAAACTTCTAGCAAATAAACAATGTAAGTCATTCCAGATTAACAGTTATAACACATATGTAATAATCTGGGTACAAATTGTTTTTATGGCATAAAATAACACACAACTATAATCCTCAGTTCAGTTTAGTATGTATTGCAAGGGATTATTATTATGCTTGAAAATGAGTGATATTAAGAACACTAGGATGTCAGATCATCTACAATCATTAAAATAGTACATATATCAAGAAATTATATGTATCAAAACAATTACCATACGTTTCATAAGAATTACAAATAAAAAACATAAAAGAAAATACAATTTTGAGTTCTAATGCACAAAGGGGAACGCTTTGTTTTGTCAGAAAACTTACAATCATATTCTAACAAAAAAAATTATATAAAAAAACAACCAAATAATTAACTAATTTGAAAATACACGCATTCTATTTCTAAAGGCAGTTCATTTCATTTATAGCTGGTGCAAAGAGCTGTAATTGAGCAAACCATCAATGAAATGGTCTAAGCAAGCAACAGCTGAAGATAAGTATATAAACACCATTCTTGATTGGGAGAATTAAGACTACATAAGAGTTATGCATACCAGTATTACAGTTAAAACAATACTTTTTCAAAATAATTTGTAATAATTTTATCATTATGGATGGAAATGAAGGCATGTTAATCAATATATAAAAATATTGCTGAGTACATGCTTACAAAACTGTGAATATCAATAGAATTCGCAAATAGATAAATTTCCTACAAACAAATTATTTCCAACAGATCCATTAGTAAAATAATAGATGCCATCAAACCAAGGTTTAAAGAAGAATTGCTCTTTTAAGTTAAATAATGAAGAGTATATTGTATGATCATACTTGAAGCAGTTAGATTCTATCATTTCAAAGTAAACCATGTACATATGTGTATAACTGTAATGGGCAACAAGAGCAGTATATGTATAAAAAAAATTATAAGGTTGTGGGTAAATGCAAATAACAAACAAATACCATTCAAATATTGTCAACAGATTTTCAACATCAGCCACTGTCATAGACAACTTGTTCACAGAGATCTTCTATGACAGAGTTTTGGCTGCTGTCAGCCAACCAGTTACATAAATGTTGGAAAACAATTTAATTAAATAAATAACTTTTGGAAATTATACAACATAAATAAAAGAAAAAAAAAATGACCTCTCAATAATGTAAAAATAGTACCTAACTTTACTTTTAGAAAGCAGATATGTTATGAATTCTAACCAATTTTTTTAGAAAAATAAAAAACAGGGCAATTCCAAGGTCAACTTAAAAAAATGGGAAGAAACAATTTCCATGGTTAAAATATTAATTTACTATATAAATCTAACGAGAAAAAAATATAAAAATTTTTTTATGAAGTCATATTAACTTTCAGTTTGAACTTCTTGCTTCCGGCAAAACAACGTAATAAAATCAGCTTATATTATACTATAAAGTTTGACACACATAATACACTAATAAATAATAACCAAAAGCAACATTTTCAACATCCAATAAATTCTTGTATAATCATGAACTGAATTTAAGAAATGGTTAGGGTGTGGTTACTGTAAAGATTTGTATTTCCATATTATAAAGTTGTAGGTTTCACTTCATAAAATACTAAAATTAAAAAAACATAAAGTAAATATTATTGTAAAAGATAAAATATTCACCAAAATAAAGACATCCCAAGAATACATCACAAAATAAAGAGTTTTGAAGTAAAAAATCTGATTGCTTTAAAATAAAAATGTAGCTAAAAATTAATACAAAACCTACACACCATACTAATAATTAAATCAACTATCTAAAGTTAAAACAACAAATTTATTAAAAGTGAAATGTGCAAAGAAAAACACAATTCAGAAGTGAACACATAATTTAAAAAAATGTGTATAAATTAAAAAAAGGTAGTAGGGGACAGAGTACTGGAACAATAGAACTATTATGTGTCATATATAATACATACACACACACACACACACACAAACACATGCATTAAATCATCCACAGAAATGCATAGTAATAAAATAAAATATGGAAGTCTGATAAAACAAAAAAATCTTGCCATATAATACAATAAGGTAACTTAACACTGTGGTAAAATAACATTTATAAAATCTCTGCAATGTAATGCTTCAAACAATTCAAAAATAATTTTATTACAATGCATCTAATCAAATAAAGATACAATATAGAAAAATTATACACTACGATGAAAAAAAATCATAGACAACGCCTATCAAGTGATACAGCCAGATCATCTATTTACGTTTTTATTTTTTTTATCCTACGAGGTACTAATATTTTAGAAATTAAAAAAATATATTACTTTAAAGAACTACCTATGTTATAAATAAAAAATAGAAATACAAGATATTAATAATGTTACATGAAGGCATTTCAAAAAATCCTTTTTAACACCTTACAAATCTTAGTTAAATAATAATTCAAACATCTGCGAAAAGACAAAACATTTAACAGAAATAATTAATAATTAAACGTGGAAGAGAAAATTATATCAATTCGTAAAAACACGCCCATAAAGCATTTAACTTAGTTGTATAAAATATAGTGATCATAAGAATAAATGTAGGCAGACGATTTTCTAAGTATGAATTTAACAGATAAGAAAATCGAATAATATGTGACTTCACGTAGATAAAAAATATTTTAAATTCTGAATACTATTACGTAATCGAATTAAAATAGTTTTCAGTACTTACAGTCACTTTGTAGTTGACTTTCCTTGATACGGAATTTTCCATTCTCACAGCCATGTTGAACGATTAATAAAGTTGAAAAAAATAAACATTTGTCGAAATACCAGATATATTTTAAGTCAAATCGCGTAACATAAACGATTATTAATCGATTATATATAATAAATACAAACGACACTACAAAATCACAGATATAAAAACATAAAAATGACACACCACAAATTATACCGTACACGTCAAGACGAGAAAAATGACAACTTCAGCATACGTCAAATTACAGGAAAAACTCAAAAAAAAAACACCGACAGGCACACGAAAGAAAGACTGGCACTTATGTTAATAACACTGAATTAAAACTACAAAACTTGATAGCGTAAGTTTTCAAAATTAATAAGTTTTTATAATTGTTTTTACAGCTACAACTAAACACTACGATAATTTGACGGACTACACAAACAGTACACTAAACGATCGGCCACTCCCCACGTACAGCCATATTGCCAATGCCGGTCTGTTGTAGTTACAAATGCCGCCGTTAGATAGCGAAACCATACAGAGTTAAATGAGACATCGACATCGCCCACTGCAAAATTCTATTCATTCAGCAAAATTATTTTAATGAAATCTTAAATCAACGTACCGTAATATTTTTTCCCATTACAAAAAAAAGAAATAAAATAAAAATACAAACTTTTTATAATTTTTTTTTTTTTTTTTGACATACCGGTACTGTAACTTTTTTCTGACAAGAACTACTGTAGTCAAAATAAGTTAATTTGCAAAAAAAAGTTGATCTACTAATTATCATCGGTCATTCTCAAAAGCAAAGTTTTATGACCGCTATATAAAACCACTTCCAGTAAAAAAAAAAAAAAAGATAGAATTAGTTTTTTTGCCATTTTTTCATATCAACCCTTAATAATTTCAACTGTTTTCTAAACCATGTGTTGTTTTCGAAAAAAGAAGACTTTAAATTAAACTTAATTTCAAAATGTAAGTATGGTATTTTTTATTTTTGAGAAAAAAAAAGACCCAATAAATAAAATAATATTCGTAAACTGTCATGATATAAAAAATATTAATACATATTTCTATTTAACCTGACATATATTATTCTACTACGCACAAATCGACTTCTCTTATTAAAAAGCGATATATTTAATAGTAAGACGAATCTTACATCAAATTATATTACAGTTTTATGCTAAACGTAAGAACAATTTTTTTTACTTTCTTAATGACTTCCTGGAATAAAAAAAATGTTGAAATAAATAAAAAAAAAAACAATTTTAATACATAAAAAACTTCGAATTGAATAAAAATGATTCACAATATTTTTCATAAAAATAATTGATGTATTTTTTTTTTTTATATTTGTAATCAGATTTTATATTTTATTATCTTTTCTATAAATTTTCGCGTGAAAAATTATTTCCCAATTCAAAATTTATCCTACTCTTATAAAGTTACAATGTTATAGGGTTTTTATTTATTGCGATAATTATTATCTTTATGATCTAAACAAATAAATTGGGAAAAACAAAAACATTACGTCAATACAAGTAATTACTGATGTGAATTTTCCCTTAGAATATATTATTAAATTTATATTCTTCTCAAGCTAAAAGATATCGCGGAGGAATATGACATGAGAATTTATAGCGTGTAAAAAAAAGATACCTGGCTGAGATTTGAACCCGGAACCTTCAAGATGTAAAATCATGACTTTAAAACTACCCCACGATGGGAGTTACCGTTATACAGGTACGGTATCTCAATAATAGTATTTTAAATTACGCGCCATTTCTGAACTATAAAATTCTAAACCGATATATTCAGTACGTTTCTTAATGAGACAAACGCTATTAGAAGTGCCACGTTACACGTTATAAAAATGTTTATTTCTTGTAAAAATTTATTTAAAAAATTGGGAATGTTTGGTTAAAACTATGAAAAAATTATATATTCATTTCGCTACACGCAATGTCGATCCCAACTGTTGAAAAGTTAATTAAAAAATCTGATGTGCGTCCAAATTACTTCCTTGTACGCCTATTAAATTACATATACATTTTTTTTTTTTTTTTAAATGAAAAGTAAGTAAAATTTTATTTCATTAACTTCGGATATTTTTCATATTACTGAGTTATTATTTATCGTAATTTTTTTTACAATCAGAAGTTAATAATTATTAATAAATCAATATATTTAAATTTTAAAAAAACGAGATAAAGTCTGATTCGAACCGACGTGCCTTTCTGTTGTAAAACCCAAACACATTGTATTTCATTAATTAAAATTTCATTTGACTATAACTCTGAAACCAATGAAAATAAGTACCACTTATGTTATATCGTTGAAAAGCGCTCAATAAGGACTTTTTACTAAAGATAAGAAAAATCCAAATTTATTTTGGATTTTGGGCTTTTTTGGACACTTTTGGTTGGGTCGATTCCAATAAAAAACGAACATGCACAACTAGATGTTACAACAGTCCTAAATCCAAAATTTCAACGTCCTAATCGTTTTTGAGTAATGCTAGAGATATATACGTACAGATGTCACGCCGAAACTAGTCAAAATGGATTCAGGGATGGTCAAAATCTTTAATGAAATTTGAAAACTGAAGTTTTTCGCGATCACAATACTTCGTACAAGGAAGTAAAAATTTGAGATATGTATTCCTTTTCTCTGTTTAGCCACCAGAACGATCGTAAGGTATTACTTCAGAGGATGATATGTATGAATGTAAATGAAGTGTAGTCTTGTACAGTCTCAGATCGAACATTTCTAAGATGTGTGGTTAATTGAAACCCAACCACCAAAGAACACCGGTATCCACGATCTAGTATTCAAATCGATGTAAAAATAACTAAGACTTGAACGCTGGAACTCTCGATTTCCAAATCAGCTGATTTGGGAAGACGCGTTCACCACTAGACCAACCCGGTGGGTTTACCAACATAACATCTCTGTTTTTCCTGTTTAGCCTCCAGGAAGTACCGTTCAGGTATTACTTCAGAGGATGATATGTATGATTGTAAATGAAATGTAGTCTTGTACGGTCTCAGTTCGACCATTCTTGAGATGTGTGGTTAATTGAAACCCAACCACCAATGAACACCGGTATCCACGATCTAGTATTCAAATCTGTATAAAAAAACTGACTTTACTAGGAATTGAACGCTGGAACTCTCGACTTCCAAATCAGCTGATTTGGGAAGACGCGTTCATCACTAGACCAACCCGGTGAGTTTTTTTAATATATCACTGGTAACAGAATAACAAACCTAAGTTACAGTAATTGTTTGAAATTCCCACCTTCACAATATAAACATGACTCTGTCCGACGTAAAATATTTCCGTTGCTTTTCTGTAACATTTCAGGATGGATTCGTATAAATTCAATAGTATTTCGTATTTTAATCAGTAACTGTACTTTAGTATTAATTTTTTATCGATATATTATTGTTTTCATATATATAAATATTATAAGATCACCTCATTGCATCTCCAAAAACAGCGTTCCAGGAGCAGCCCCTATGTTACCGGTTGATAGTGGTCTAGCCTCACACGAGTTGCTCGCATACCTCACCATTCTAGCCTCACACGCAGTCCCCACGGAAAGCCCATTATTGTTAAACAGAAATTCTTTTAAAATTTATTTAATATTATTTTATTTTTCTATTATTTTTTAAAAATATTATTCATTCGATTGATTCGAATCGTTCAGTTCAAACCCAGCTCACACAATGATTCTCACAGTTCACAGTTTATTAATTCAATTCATTACAGTTTGTACTTCAAACGGCAAATCTATCTCCCCACCATAAAACACACACACACACACACACACACACACACACACACATATATATATATATATATATATATATATATATAGAGAGAGAGAGAGAGAGAGAGAGAGAGAGATGAAATATATAAAAAATCCCTCTTTCAGCAAACCGGAAGGCGGAGATAGATTTCACCGGTGCTAAGTAAGGGATAAAAAAGATTTCCACCTTAAAGTTAAGAAAAACTTTAAATTTACTCAATATGACAATGGTTGCATGTGAAAAAAGTTTAGCATACGACAAGTCCCATCTTCTTACAACTCCACCAACGCTTTGATCATCCCTTGCCGTAAAGGTTGGTCATATCACAAATTGTTAAAGACAAAAGTTTTAGGTAATGTTTAGAGGACTAACGACCACTTTAAAACGATTCGAATTACTGTGCTTATTAAGGGAAGTATGATTTTTTTTGTCTTCGAAAACCCATTTTTTCCACCTCCTAGGTCAATGGTTGGTGATATCAAAAAACTTTACTTAGATAGGTTTAGGCCCTTATCCAAAGAATAGTAGGAACTTTAACCGAATTCGATATTTTACTTAATAAAAGTTATAGCGATGTTTTGGTTTTTCAAAAAAGCCCTCCCATTTCCACCGTGGTCCGATTTTGCCCATTAACGAACTCAATCGAAATTTTGGATCGTTATATTTTATGTATCAATTTGAATGTTATTGGCGCAAAATTAAAGCAGTTATCGTGTCCACAAGAAAGTGCATGCATATATCTAAACGTTTGAATTTACGTTTTAATTTTTTTTTTTGTGGTTATGGGATCTGGGGGATGTGAAATACGAAGATATGTCGAAATTTTCCAGAAGTCGAATTTTGGTACCAATTACAATAGGTAGTTTTCTTATGAAAATCTATCTAAAACCTTTTTTAGTTATGCCAGAAATCCATAAGTAAAAATTTGGCTACGATTGATCGAGTAGTCTTCTGGTTTATCTCGAACAAACACCCTCAACCTGTTTATATAATAGCATAGAATACAAAATAAAATTTCAGAAATACATTTAAAAGAAAACCCCTCATTAAAACGTTAAACAACGGATTGGAATGCAATTAAATCCGTCTTAAATTCACTAAATTAATAATAGACAAAACTTGAAAAAACTAGATCCGAGATTAAAAATAACCCTTTTAAAACCAAGCCCGATTAGACTGATCCAGCAGCAAGGGACTCTGTCCAGGTTCTGCGATAAAGTAGGGAGTAATAAACTCCTGCCAACTTTGCATTCCATTCCATTCCATAAAACGTTAAAAAATAACTCCTTTTAAACCTTTAACATTCACCGCCCTCTCAGATTTCTTAAATTACTATCTACTCAGAATAGGAAATCCGATAAAAAACAAATCCTCGTTTAATATCGCAGATTACATATAACATTTACCGCCCTCTAAAGATTACTTCAGTAACTATCTACTAAGAATAGGAAAGCGAATAAAAAGTAAACCAATCACAACACACATTCCCTCTTCAATATCACAGGTTACACTAATATTTCGTATTTTTTTTTTTTTTTTTTAGTGCCCTACATATAAAAAAATTATTTTTAATAAATTTATACGTATACTCTATTTTAGATACCAAGTTATTGTCAATGAATATTAAACGTTTAATGTGACAACAATAGTTCGTAACAACCATTGAAAACTTAGAATAGACCCGCATTCCAATCAATTAAAAATCACCCTCAAAGTGTAATAATTTTTTTTTTAATAATATAACACAAATTATACTAATATATTTAACACAATTTAAAAACATTTTAGCTAAGATACTTGGATGTAATAGCTATTACAATAAAACAGGAACATAATTTAATTAATGAAGACCTAAGTTTGACCCACCATTTACAACGTAAAATGTTTTCATATTAAACCTTGCTACTTATATATCCTCTTTACTTATTGTATATACAGAGTGATTCAGGAGGATAGAGTAATACTTTGACAACTCATTCTAGAAGCTAAAAATAAGAAAAAACTTCATATAAACATAGGTCTGAAAACGCTTCGTTAGCGAGTTATACAGGATGAAGGATTTTGTCCGAGTTTCAGTTCCTCCGGGTAAATTAAGATTTTCGGAAATTCTGGGAAGGTCAATTAAGGGACAAATTCGATTTTTTCTTATGGTTTTTGAGCTGGGAAATCGAAAAAAAAATAGGTCCCAGTGTATATCTGTCTTAGTTTCCAAAATATCCCATATAAAACGCCAAAAATAAGGTCAAAAAACACATTTTTTTACGTATGACGTACAATAACGTTTAAATTGGCAATAAATCATACATTTTTTAAACATAAAATGTAGAGAACTTAATTATAAGAAAATTGATGTAAATAATGTCAACAGAAAACCAATAAAATTTTAAACATGTCGACTTTTATTAGCAACAAAACAGATTAATTTTTAACAGATTGAAAAATAGTTTTCGTTATGTACAGTAGAAAATAACTGGAGGAAGAAAGAATACTTATTGTTTTTTTTATGATAATGATAAAATGCTGCTTACAAGTAGCATTTCATGTGGTTTATAACTTTCAAAAATGTCACCGTTGTGTTCAATGCACTTTTCTACGCGTTGTTCTAGATTTTGTGTTGCCAGTCTAACGGTATCTTTGCGTTCCTTGATTATAACTGCAGCGTTGAGAATGCGAGCAATCAGTTCATCGCGTGTGTCTACTTTTTGCTTGTAAACCTCATTTTTCAACCATCCCCACAAACAATAATCCAACGGAGTGTGTGTCCGCTAAAGACCAAAAAACGAATGGACTGATTTACGAAAAAAAAGGGGTGGAAGAGGGGAAATGGAAAACGGGGGAAAAGGTGGAAAGACAAAAGGGGAAAACGGGTAAGGATAAAAAGGAAACTTGGAGAGGGGTGAGGGAGAAGGGTGAAAGGAAGAGGTTAGAAAGGGAAAGGAGAATAAGTGAAAGGTAAAATTTGTGAAGTTCAGTTTTTTAATTTTTTTTTCAAATTTTCAATTGTGTTCATTTAAACTCTTTCTCCCCCACTCTCTCAATCTCTCTCTCTCTCTCTCTCTCTCTCTATATATATATATATATATATATATATATAGTAGAAGCATTGCCGGGTCTATTAGTATCTACTAAATTAACGGTAAATTATATGTTACTAGATATATTTTTTGATTAAGATTTGATATCCTAACCGAGAAAGTTAAATACTGAAACAATAATACAATAAATATTATTTTTTTACCACATTTCAATAGAATTTGTAGAAATCGCTAATTCGTCCGTTCAGATATTATAAGGATGTGTCATGGGGAGATGTTATTCTTTTGACAGAAATCAAAACTATATTAGAAGAATATTGAACACTAAGGAACTGTTGATAGAAGTTAAAGTTAGAAATACGTAAAAGAAAAAAGGTAATAAATAAAGACAGATAAAACAATAATAAAGGAATAGATAAATGATAAGGATACAATTTATTGTATCCTATATGGAAAATTTTCTTGTTTAAATGCTATTTACAAATGATCAACAAACTAATGTACACATTAAAAGCAGATTGGCATAAGCAAGCGAAAACATCAAAGCAAAAATGAAATCTCCTAGTATCAAATACAGATTTAAGAGTTAGGAAAATATTTACGTGGAATTAAGCCCTTTAAATGAATGAGTCGATAACGTAGACTGGAATAAAATGTTCAGCATTTAAAAAAAAATTAGGGTTCAAATACAGAGGTAGAAGAACAATTGCTAACATTTACAGGAACCAAACAGCAACAGTAACAATTAAAGAACATAAGAAAGAAGCCGTAATAAGAAAGGGAGTCTGACAAGGATGTTCCCTATCCCCGTTACTTTTTAATCTTTACATAGGACTAGCAGTTAATGATGTTAAAGAACAATTTAGATTCGGAGTAACAGTACAAGGTGAAAAGATAAAGATGCTATGATTTGCTGATGATATAGTAATTCTAGCTGAGAGTAAAAAGGATTTAGAAGAAACAATGAACGGCATAGATGAACGCAAGAACTATCGCATGAAAATAAACAAGAACAAAACAAAAGTAATGAAATGTAGTAGAAATAACAATGATGGACCACTGAATGTGAAAATAGTTGGAGAAAAGATTATGGAGGTAGAAGAATTTTGTTATTTGGGAAGTAGAATTACTAAAGATGGACGAAGCAGGAGCGATATAAAATGCCGAATAGCACAAGCTAAACGAGCCTTCAGTAAGAAATATAATTTGTTTACATCAAAAATTAATTTAAATGTCAGGAAAAGATTTTTGAAAGTGTTTGTTTGGAGCATCGCTTTATATGGAAGTGAAACTTGGACGATCGGAGTATCTGAGAAGAAAAGATTAGAAGCTTTTGAAATGTGGTGCTATAGGAGAATGTTAAAAATCAGATGGGTGGATAAAATGACAAATGAAGAGGTATTACGGCAAATAGATGAAGAATGAAGCATTTGGAAAAATATAGTTAAAGAGACAGACATATAGGCCACATATTAAGGCATCCTGGAATAGTCGCTTTAATATTGGAAGGACAGGTAGAAGGGAAAAATTGTGTAGGCAGGCCACGTTTGGAATATGTAAAACAAATTGTTAGGGATGTAGGATGTAGAGGGTATACTGAAATGAAACGTCTAGCACTAGATAGGGAATCTTGGAGAGCTGCATCAAACCAGTCAAATGACTGAAGACAAAAAAAAAAATGAATGAGGCATGTACATTGGTTTGCTCGGCATTTCTCCCGCCACCACCCCATTCGGTCGCTCTAAAGCATAAGACCTAATGTATGTGTCACAAACGGCTACTGAGCCTCGAAACAGTTTAGCGACAGTGTCCTAAATAGTTCCTAGAGCTTACCTTACAGCGTGAGCGGAATAAGTCAGGTGCCATACACCACCGGCTTACATGTCCCAACCGCTCACTTGTCATATATTTACTAAAACGGGTAGACGCACCCCGTCAACTACTAAAAATATATTTTACATCCATAAATTAAAATTTACTTCGTCTACACAGCAATTCGCTGCCACGCCTACGTCGATGAATGCCAGCAAGTACCTGTCCATCATATTAAAGCGCTTGGAGCCTTAATTGGCTGATGGTAAGCCATATACAGGTCATTCACGGGAACCGGATGTTTTTGAAGTGAGTTGTACTCGGGCGTTCGTGGTGGGAGGGGTACGTGGCTGGTGTCTGACGTTTCCTTTGTTCATAGCTTTACATTTCAGTCGTTGAGATGGAGCCGTAGACGCTAGACCAACGCATGTACGCGTATGACAGTTTTGTGCGAAATGACGAATCCGTAACTGCTGTTCAGCGAGATTTCCGCCGTCAGTTTAATATCCATCGTAATGCAAGTGTCCCTTCTCGTAACACAATATTGCGACGGGTAAACAACCTTCGAACAAGCGGTTCAATATTGAAGAAAAAACCACCGGGTCCCCGACGAACTGCTAGCACTCCGGAGAACATCGAACGAGTAAGGGAAGCCATTGTCAGAAGCCCACGACGCTCTATTCAGAGGCATTCAACAGCGCTTCAAATGAGCACAAGTACGGTAAGACGAATTCTGCATACAGACCTGCATTTCCATCCTTACGAGATAGCCGTCGTGCAGCGGTTAAACGAGCAAGATTTCACGCAGCGATTACAATTTTGTCGACAAATGCTTACCGTTTTTGAAGAAAATGAAAATTTGTTATCGTTAATGAGTGACGAAGCCCATTATCATCTGAATGGCTTCGTCAATAAACAAAATTGCCGGTATCGGGCAGAAAGAAACCCGCATCGGCTTCACGAGAGACCACTTCATAGCCCAAAGCTGACTGTCTGGTGTGCAATAGGAAAGGTCGGTGTTATTGGACCGTATTTTTTTGAAGAAAATGACGCTGCCGTAACTGTAACAGCCGATCGTTACATTGCGATGTTGAATAAGTTTTTCATCCCTGAGTTACGAAACCGGGGAATCGATTTTCAAAATGTGTTATTCCACCAGGATAGAGCTACAGCGAGGGCAAGGATGGCTGTTCTCCGTAACTTGTTTCCGGGACGGATCGTTTCCAGATTCAGCGACATTCCTTGGCCCCCTAGGTCCCCCGACTTGAGTAGTTGTGAATTTTTTCTGTGGGGTTTTCTGAAATCGCGTGTGTACGGCGATAAACCGCGCACATTGGAGGACCTAAAGATCGCAATTCGTCATCGCGTCACCCAGATTGATGCAGACATGCTGCAAAGAATTGAGGCCAGTTACCGTGAAAGGCTACAACAATGTATTGCCCAAAATGGACATCACTTGCCGGACATAATTTTTCGTTCTAAGTAAGTACAAATGCTTTGATTTAACAAGTGTTTCAGTACCAATAAAACTTTTTTAAAGTAAATATTCAATTTTTTATGATTATTTTAAAAACATCCGGTTCCCGTGAATGATCCTGTATATCTCTAGGTAGTCTTCCCATAGCAGTGCGGTAGGAGGCTTTCCTTAAGTAAATTACATCAAGGAACTCCCACACGGTCCGTTAATGCGGCTCTCGTCGCTTGTGAATGGCCAATTTTCCCCGACCTCTAAGTTCCAGGGTGGCCCGGTCTCAGGCCCCTCCCAAAAGCAGGGCAGTCTAACATCAGGTGTTCATTTGACTGGACCTCCCCGCTGACGTACAGCTCATCAGCTGCCAGGCTGAACCGAAACAGATATTGGTTTAAATTAACGTGGTGGATGAGCATCTGAGCATCCGATGCCCTTAAAAACGAGCTCGAGGCATTCCGTCCCCCCATGAGGCATGGAAATTATATTAGGAAAAAACAGAAATGAAATGAATTTCCCGATCTTTGTGGTACAGTCTTTGAAAATAAAAATTTGGCCTTTCATTCGCAATTTTTGTTTTCCTCCCATTAAAATATCATTTTTTTTTTTAAAATTCATCTAAAATGACGTCTAAAATTTTAAACAAAAGAAACAAATTTTTAATATTAATAATATTACATAAAACAAATTCAAGGTTAAGATGTTTTAATGTTTATTTACTATACATATAAAACTTCTGCATAAAAGCAAAAAAAAAAAAACATATTTTATGTAAGACACCAAGATTTATAGCTTTCCTGATAATTTAAATACAATGGACAAACCTAATTAACATTTTTAATTATTATTACATCATTAAATTTTATTCTTAATAATTATTATTTATTAATTAATATCAATCATTAACTTCCACAAAACATCACGTGCTTAAACAAAATTTTTATAAGAATTTAAATAATTATAATAATTATTATTTTATATATTTATATAAATAGACATCTTAAAAGAATTTGATTTTATATAATAGACACTTTATTACCTTCAAAAAATTCTACACATGTTAAATAATAAAAGTTGATATACCCATGAAAACGAACAGTAAATTGAGTTAAAAATAATCTAATCAAAGGAGTACCTCAAGTTCATCACAAGGTGCCTATGTTATTCCAATTAATCATTGAAATTGGATATTTTTCACCCCCCCAAAAAATTACAACAAAAAAAGCACAGCTTATCCTCTTAAAGAACAAGTTGTTAATCAATCATTTTCTATCGATTTTAATTCACAGGATATCCTAAAAAGAAGAGAAACTTTCAGGACATGTTCTACTGGTGAAAATAATGAAAAAAACCTTCATATAAATAACAGGTGATTCAAAGAAACGGGAAATATTAAAAATTAAATAACGTTAATGAAAAATTTATTTTATAAAATGAATTTTATTTCATGTAATTGTACAAATGTTGCCAATTTAGGATACATACATTTTAGTTTATTTTTTAAAGATGATATCTTGCAGGTGACCTCCTCTTCTACGTAAACACTCACGAAGTCTCTTCGTTAAATTGTTCATGGTTTGACGTAACATCTCAACTGGAATTTCCGCAATTGCCTCTCGGATCTTTGCCTTCAGTTCATCCGTTGTAGCAGGTCTACTGTGGAACACTTTGCTTTTAAGGTAACCCCACATAAAGTAATCGCAAGCCGAGAGATCAGGCGATCTAGGAGGCCAGCTGATGTCACCGTTTCGTGAAATGAAACGTTGTCCAAACAATCGGCGTACAGCTGCCATCGATATTCGTGCAGTATGTGACGTTACTCCGTCTTTTTGAAACCAGGCTGTGTTAAGAATCGGTGGAAATCTCTTTTTTTTTCCACAACAAAGGTTTCAAGCACGGCTACGTAACGAGCCGACGTCACTGTAATCGCAAGACCGTTGTCATCCACAAAAAAATAAGGCCCTATAACACCGTAAGATGACATAGCACACCACACGGTCGCTTTCTGGCTGTGCAACGGACGCTGGTGTAGCCGCGTAGGATTTTCTTGTGCCCAGTATCTGAAATTTTGCTCGTTAATAAATCCACTGGGGTGGAAATGCGCTTCGTCTGACATCCATAGTTCGTGAACAAAGTCTTCGTTACCGTTTATCTTCTGAAGCATTACATTACAGAATTGTGTTCGCACAACTCCATCGTTCGGTTTCAGTTCCTGGACGATCTGCAACTTGTACGGATGGTATTGCAAGTCATTCACTAACATTCTTCGAACACTTGAACTATGCAATCGTAAAGATGCTGAGAGACGACGGATTGACCGATGTGGACTTCGTGTGACAGCATCTTGTAAAGCTTGAACATTCTGTGGTGTACGGACGGTTCGCTCACGGCCAGAAGGTTTCTTTTTCATTTCCGAACCGGTTTCCTCAAAATTAGATATCCGTGTTTTAATTGCATGTGCTGATGGAACACGGTCGTACCGTCCCAGATTAAAATGACGGCGAAATTCTCTACCCGCTCTCTCCACACTGTCATTGTTTTTGTAAAACGCTTTGATAGCAAATGCACGTTGCGTACCACTCCAAGGATCCATGACAACTAAATGGCAGGTTAGGTTAGAGAGGCTGGCGCCACTTATCAAGTGGTACCAATCGCCCACGGCTACCAACACAACTTTCAAAATTTCCCGTTTCTTATCACTCTGTTTAAATTTGAAAACGCTTTACGGCTACCGAAAAAATTTCAGCTCTTCTAATAAAAAGAAGCCGTACTATAATTTTTGGGACCAAAATTAAGGACTAAAATTGGTGGTTTCTGATGTAATTGGACGAGACCTACCATGTTCTTTATGAGTGTTTGAAATACGAGTTAATGAGTACGGAGACCATCCGTCGACTTGATCTTATCGGGTCGGCGTTGAATCTCCGTGTAAACTAGAGGCCAGGCCGAATGGGCAATAATGGAGAGTTTTGTAGTGAACTTAGCAAAGGAAAGGAATGCTGAGGTGATCTAGAACTCTGCTTGGATTTCTCTTTTATTCTATTTTTGTTGATGTTTTGATTTATAAATTAAGTTTTTGTTGTTGTTCTTGTCCTTTTGTTTTATTTCGTTTCAATGTTACTGTGTTGTTATTGTTCCACGTAATATTTTTATGTTTTGTGTTGTGTGTTGAACTCACTTTTGCCTTCTACGTATAGGTAGTTCAATTCCTTTGTTGGTTACGTATATTAAGTCTTGCTTAAGACTTGATGAGCTGTATGAGATTGTTATGAGTTCAATAATTAGTAGTACACCTCTGGAAATGTCACTTCGTGACATTCGCATCGGTGGCATCCTGACCGAGGCGAACTGGAATATGTCAAAAGCCGAGGTTTCGAAGATGACCTTCGGTAAAGCCCATAACGGACCTTCGGTAAGCTCGGAACGCAGTTGTTGGCGTAGGTTGTCTTCCCTATGAGGTCAAGATGATGTAATTTAAGCTGTTAATAGGATAAAACAGATTCCAGAACTGTTACTCCAGTAGTTTTTAAGATATCTGACGTAAAACACAAAATTCGGCGTCGACACCGAAACGTGTCTTAAAAGGGACGTCATTTTGTAAATCTGGAGAACATTCAAAAGACTCTGACCGACCAGTTAAAAGCCCTACCAGTTGAAGCCTTCCAGCGCTGCTACCAGAAGTGGGAACAACGACTCCGCCGGCGTATAGCTGCCCAAGGGAACTACTTTGAAGGGGATAATATTGTTGTTTGAAAAAAATAAAAACTTTGGTAAGTAAAAAGCCAGTCTCCTTACTTACACCTCGTATTTTATCCTATTTACCGCTCAAATTACATCAGAAACCACCACTTACTTACATAATTTGAGTTCCAAAAATTATAATAAGACTTCTTTTTATTAGAAGAGCTGAAATCCGGGTGAATTCTTTCGCTAGCCGTAATTCGAAAACAAAGCTTTTCCAGAGCTATGTTGATATTAATTGTTTTCATTATTTTCACCGGTAGAACATGTCGTAAAAGTTTCTTCGTGGGACACCCTGTATATCAGGTTGAAAAAAAATATTTTCCTTTACATAACAAATGCTAACGAAGAACTAATGTTATTTTTTTCAAGATACAACATGGTTAAGATCCATTCTGAAGTTTTTTTGTCAAACCGAACGTTTCTGATTCGATCGTTGGAGATTTTCATATCCTTAAAAAAATAGTAAGAATATATTCCAGGTGGGAAATGGTATCGTTTTGACATTATAATAAGAATTGCACATCGAGCAATATACAAATCATACCGAACCTTAATTCTCGTTATAGTTTACTTTTATCATCCTTTTCTACTGGAATACGCCCCGATATCTAGATAATTAACCGACTGATTAACAATTTGATGTGTAAAATAGTAACCTTGTAGATTAGGTAATGGATAAAATTGTAACCTTGTAGATGAGGAATATTATCGTAACTTCAACAACAATCTGAAATTATGTTCGCACAAGTACACTTCTTTATAACACTTAACCTTGTTAAAAACTTGCAGCAAAACAAATCATAACAGTATGAGATTCAAATCAAATTTTATTTAGCGCAATACATATGAGAAAAAACACCTTTTTTTTCTTGTAACAAAAAAATCTGAAATGAAAACCACATGACTTCCTTGTACACCTTTTACATTACACATACACGTTTTCTGCTTCACTTAAACTTAAACTTTTTGCTTCATTTGAAAGTGAGATACTACGATCTTCCAATTCTTTAGTGGACAGTAATACAATTGCATTATGGTGGACACCACACTGCATTAAACTTTTTTGTGGTGTACGCATCGGCCTTTTATATTAGTTTATATATTAATTATGTTTCACGTCGCTCAAGTAGTTATGTGGTGTAAGTGAGAACATCTCGGATCCGTAACCAAACACACATCGGTTCGATGCGAATTCACATATAAAATATTTTTTTTAACTTTTTTTTAAATTTAAATACAGGGTTATCATAAAAGAATGGTGCGGTTTTGAACATGGCTTAAATTAAAACAGAATTACTTACAGTTTATGTTTTTTTATTTTTCAAATTTGTCGTCGCAAACATTTTTATACATAATTAATAAATTTCAATATGCGCGCCCTTAGTCACTCGACAAATTTCCAAACGATACTCAACTTCTCTCCAAACATTAGTTAACATTTCTTCGTTAATGGTTGTCATTGCTTCATTAATCCTGTTTTTTAAGCGGTTTAAGTCGCGAATTTTTTTTTTTTTTTAAACAACGCTTTTGATGTATCCCACAAGAAAAAATCGCAAGGTATCAGGTCTGAACTCCTTGGAAGCCAAAGTATGGAGCCTTGCCGGCCTATCCATCGATTTCCAAATTTTTCGTTCAAAGCGCCCGTGACCAATTCATTGAAGTGCGGGAGAGCACCATCTAGTTGGAAATGAAGTCGATGAATGTTTTCGAGTACATCCGTCTGAGGAAAGCAATAATCGGTTAACATGTCAAGATACACAACTTCATTAGTTGTTTTTTCAGCAAAGAAGAAAGGCCCTATTACACGATTTTTCATCATACCACACCAAATGTTAACTTTAGGCGAATCACGTTGTTTCTCAATAATTGCGTGCCCCATATTCGTGAACTGTGTCTGTTAACGCATGGAATGTAGCTTCGTCTGTAAAAATTATATCGTCAAAAATGATTCGTTTTCACTTATTCCGTCCGACATTTCAACAGCGAAATTGTAACGTTTTACACCATCATCGGGTTTCAATTCCTGCAGTATCTGGATTTTATAAACGAGTAATTTCAGTTTTTTATGTAAAACTTTGTGAACTGTTGATTTTAGAATACCTAATTCGACGCTTCGACGGGGGATAACATCCCAAGACTTCTAATTGCAGATTGTCTAATTAGTTCAACCGTTTCGTCCGGTACACTTGGTCTGCCGGTTGATTTCTGTTTCTTAACCGATCCGGTTTCTTCGAATCGTTTGAACCAACGTGTTATGTTATTTTTGTGCGGTCGATCTCTTCCGAATTCACGTCGAAACGCACGTTGAACTAAAATTACGGATTTTAATTCAGCCATCAATAAAACACACTTTGCTTTGTTTTTATCCGAGAACATAGTAACTCGGTAAACTCACCGCAACAACAATACAAGAACTGACGTTATCGTTACAACTGCTGATAAACAAACTTTTGGGTTGGAAACTTTCAGGGATACCGATATAACATCTAGAAATTTCCCTACAATCTTCCTATGAATTACTGAAACCGCACCATTCTTTTATGATAACCCTGTATATTGTTTTATTAATAATTATTAATCTCGGTAAACATTTTTTAATTAAGATGAAAAGTACATCGAATTTTATTTCACAATAACTTTGATTTTTTTTTTCAGATCAGATCCAATAAACTGCACCAAAAGAAACATATGGATCAATAAAATTGATGACGACCTAAAACACCAGAGACTAAATTCAACTGACACAAAACTAGTCCGGAAACAATGGAAAAATATAGTTCACAATACTCGTTTTCTATGGGCACCCACAAACATTTACTGGCTCCGAGCTCAACATCACCCATACGTTTGTTAAGAGATCAAAAAAGAACATGTTTACCATCATGTTCAATGTTTCTTTATTATAGTAAAAATGCTATTTCGCTAACGCCTGTTGCACTACTTGCTTTCCGAGAAATTTGTTAAGGTTATAAATACGTTGATTATATGTTTCGGAACTACTCAAGGGGTTTCCCTTTATTTGTTTCACGACAGAATCACTCATTGTTAAATCCCGATTTACACAAAACCAAAGGGTAAATTAAAATGAATGGAAATAACACTGAATAAAATTGTTTCGTACCGTAATGAGTAACACGATAACAGAAACTGGAATAATTTCTTTCACTCAACTGATTAATGGTGTATTACAAATGATGTTATCGTTCTTAAAGTTATGAAGACTCCACAAAAATTTTAATTGCTTATCAACGGCATACGACGGAGCCAGACAAATGATACCTTACAGTGCATTATTTTCCACGTAAAACAATAATTGTATTTGCACGAGGAACTCGCAGAATGATTCAGCCTAAACTACTGAATCCACCGGGTTGGTCTAGTGGTGAACGCGTCTTCGCAAATCAGCTGATTTTGAAGTCGAGAGTTCTAAGGTTCAAATCCTAGTAAAGGCAGTTCCTTTTATACGAATTTGAATACGACCATTTCTGAGATGTGTGGTTTAATTGAAGTCCAATCACTAAAGAACACCGGTATCCACGATCTAGTATTCAAATCCGTATAAAAGTAACTGCCTTTACTAGGACTTGAACGCTGGAACTCTCTACTTCCAAATCAGCTGATTTGGGAAGACGCGTTCTTCACTAGACCAATCCTGTGGGTACATTGTGATAAACTTTCTTTCTCCTGTTTAACCTCCGGTAATTACTGTTCAGAAAATACTTCAGAGGATGATATGTATGAGTGTAAATGAAGTGTAGTCTTGTACAGTCTCAGTTCGACCATTCCTGAGATGTGTGGTTTTATTGAAGTCCAACCACCAAAGAACACCGGTATCCAAGATCTAGTATTCAAATCCGTATAAAAGTAACTGCCTTTACTAGGAGTTGAACGCTGGAACTCTCTACTTCCAAATCAGCTGATTTGGGAAGACGCGTTCACCGCTCGATCAACCCGGTGGGTTGGCAAATAGTTTCCGTCCGTATTACCTCGTACTTAGGGCATAAGTAAAGAACATGATAGGTATCGTCCAACTGCCTACACGATGAGCACATACCGGAATCCACCAGGACGAGTCTCTTCAATCTGTCTCTGAAACCGCCAAGCCCAGAAATAAATTGGTCACGTAGTTGTTACGGTGCACCCAAGAGGCGCCCCGCAAACCAACAACATCTGGAAAGAGATCATGCGTATAACGGGCAGTTTCTATTTCATTCCATCTGGCCTGCTTCAAAGCACTGCCACGTCGTTCAATTTCTCCCACTTTCTCTTTAGTCAACTCACCGGACATCTTAGTAATATAACATTGTTGCTTCTTAGATACAATCAAATCTATCAGTTTCACGTTTGCAATTAGAAAATACACGCAGTGTAAGATTGAAATAATCAACTGTATCGACCAGTAAACAACCAGAGATATTACTATACAAAGATAATACAGACTGGAATATAATTACGACTTTGAGAGATAAGATAAATATTATTAATTTAATATTGTATACTATTACTTAATCCACAAATAATTTACACAACCAAAATGAAAATTAAGGAATATATCCCCTTTCGAAATTAAGATTCAAACATTCTTTTAATTTTTGATAATTCGATTCCCGATTAAACGAATTATATTTTAATATTGATAACTCTCAATAAAATTTTCAGCATTTTAAAAAATATTATGGTTCAAATACAGAGATAGAAGAACAATTGCTAACATGTACAGGAACCAAACAGCAACAGTAATAAGTGAAGAACATAAGAAAGAAGCCGTAATAAGAAAGGGAGCCCGACAAGGATGTTCCCTATCACCGTTTCTTTTTAATCTTTACATAGAACTAGCAGTTAATGATGTTAAAGAACGATTTAGATCCGGAGTAACAGTACAAGGTGAAAAGATAAAAAGATAAAGATGCTACGATTTACTGATGATATAATAATTCTAGCCAAGAGTAAAAAGGATTTAGAAGAAACAATGAACGGCATAGATGAAGTCCTACGCAAGAACTATCGCGTGAAATTAAACAAGAACAAAACAAAAGTAATGAAATGTAGTAGAAATAACAAAGATGGACCACTGAATGTGAAAGTAGGAGGAGAAAAGATTATGGAGGTAGAAGAATTTTCTTATTTGGGAAGTAGAATTACTAAAGATGGACGAAGCAGGAGCGATATAAAATGCCGAATAGCACAAGCTAAACGAGCTTTTAGTCAGAAATATAATTTGTTTACATCAACGATTAATTTAAATTTCAGGAAAAGATATTTGAAAGTATATGTTTGGAGCGTAGCTTTATATGGAAGTGAAACTTGGACGATCGGAGTACCTGAGAAGAAAAGATTAGACGTTTTTGAAATGTGGTGCTATAGAAGAATGTTTAAAATCAGATGGGTAGATAAAGTGTTGTCAGGAAAAGAGTGATTCGCGTGAGACCAGACATTGTAGACAAGTGGATGCTTCATCATGACAATGCCCCGTGTCAGACGGCCACAGCCAAAAAAAACCTATCTCGGAAACTACTGGATAAAATCAAACGAATAATTATTTTAAAATTTCACCAACTTAAATCGTTTTTTTTACATACCTTAGAATGTCTCAATATTTGTTCCGTTGGTCTTTCTGCAAACATCCAGCCGATAATCGACTTTTGCCCAGGTCCGTCAGATCATCACAGGCTTAACTGTGGCAATAGCAGCGGTAATCCTTTATCTTAAATGTAGTACACCTCTGATTTTTTCACTGAAGACAATGTTTTTAACGTAACCCCATAGAAAAAAGTCTAGGGGTGTCAAAATCTTGGCTTCTCAGAAGGCCAAAGTCCAGGATCAACCCTATTAATCCAACGATTAAGGAATCTTTCATTGAGAACGCGTCGAACGCCTAAGCTAAAGTGTGCGGGCGCACCATATAGTTGAAACATTATAGCAACGTTACTTTTTTGTTCAATTTGGTCAATTTGACCAAAACGCAAGTTTGCAGTTATTGCCATAGTTACTTACGCCTGTGATGATCCAGCGGATCTAGGCAGAAGCCGATTATCAGCTAGATGTTTGCACAGCAACTAAGGGAACACATATTGAGACATTCTAAAGCATGTAAAAAAACCTTTTGAGTTGGTGAACTTAAAAAAAAAAATACTCGTTTGATTATCTCTAGCAATTTATGGGATTATTTTTTTAAATTGCTGCAACCTTTATCGATGACCTATATATATATATACACAGTCCAAAGTATACAATTTTGTAGCTCCAAAATTTCCAAAACTACTACATCAATTTCATTGAAATTTAAATATGCTCCAGTAGGGCATTTGAATTTTGACGTGTAAAATGTTGGTTAAGATTGGTTGAGTAGTTCTTAAGTTATGTTCAATTTAAGGTTCAAATTTTGTGGCTGGAAAATATCCAAAACTACTTAATCAATTTTCTTGAAATTTAAATATTTTGTAGTAGTGTAACTAAAGTTATGCATGTGCAAATTTAATGATGATTGGCCAAGTCATTTTTGAGTTACGCTCAATTTATGGTAGAAAAAATCTGATCGAGACAAGTTAGAAGCATGGTTCGTTATGACGCTGCAAGTTGGAACGTTGACGTTTCTTTATCTGCGGTATGTATTGTTAACAATATTAAACTAAATTAAATTAATGAAAGAAGGACTTGCGCAGAACTGCGTAAGTCTTTTTTTTATTCGAAAACCTTTCTTGACCTTAATACTGTTTATTTTGGGGTGTATCAAAACGTTGAGATGCTAATATAATAAAATTATAATCTGTTAAAAATTAACTGAAGGAAATATTAAAATAACTTCCATTTTTTCCCACCAGAATAGCGCTGCAGTCGGATTTTAAATAGAGAATACGAAAACAATATCAATTTATCATTAAAAAACCATAAAAAAGTCATTATGTTTGTTTCAAAAAGCAAACATGAAATGGATTAAATAGTCATTAAAAGTAATATCCGGTAAAACAAGATAGAAGTAACGATATAGAGATCAATACGCTGGCTTCTAAATTGAAATGTCTCGGGTTCAATTCCCGGTAAGGTATGATTTTTTTTCCTTCAAAAGTAATTTTATTTAATTAATTTTCCTTATAAAAATTAATTGCATAAGTTTTGTCATCAATTTTGTAATAATTTATAAAAAAAAATTAAGATCTTAAATAAAGTGAAATATATATTATTAATGAAAAATAAATAAATAATTCTAATTTCCTCTGCAAAATACAGTAATAAAAATAAATAAATACATGTAATATTTTTAATTCTTCTAGAACCATCATACAAAATATTAAAAAGCAGTAATTAGTATCTCATAAACGGCTACGCGTTTTAAATATGCGATACCTGTAACAGATTTTTAAAAAATTAACATTAAAAGCAAAATGCATTAATTATTCATGCAATTAAATACATTTTCAAAATAAACAATTATTTACAAAAAAATAATATATCATTCAATTACTTAAAAAAAAAAAGATTGAAATTATAAAAAAATAATCCAATCTGATAAAAGGTGCATTATTTATCTAATTACACATATAAAAATAAATATCTATATAAATTAAAAGTAATTTACCGATAAAAGATAATATGAAACAATCATGATAAAAAAATAAGTAAATAACAAATAATAAACGACTACAGCTGATCATAGAAGTATGAGGATGATGTTATGTATGGATGACGTCAGAAGCAGCTGGTTTTACAGAATAGTACAATCTGTTGGCAGAAATATGAACTACTAACAGATCAGGTTGATGACGTCATTGATTCTACTCCCTCCCTCATCAAAAAACCGCAGAGTCTTTCCATTCTATGTACTCAACTAAAGCTTCATTACTAAGGAAGGGACGTTAGTTCAACCGAACTCCGCAACGCTACGCTGTACATCGTCTGTACGCTGCGTTGAATGTTCGTCTGTCTAACCATGCAGACTAGACAACTCCCCTATTTATAAGTGAATATTCATTTTTTAACCTTAACAAATTCAACTTCCTCATTCAATTACTATTCCACACACACACACACACACATTAAAAAAAATTATCCGTTTAGAATAACAATTTTAAATCTTTCATAAAATTAAAATTAATCTTCTTTTTTTATTAACAAGTTTTTTGCGATATGTTTTTATATAACGCAATAAATATGTTATATACAGTCTAATAAAGATGATTTTTCAACTTCCTGAATATCTAAAAACTTTCATAAAGATTTGGTACAGTCATTAATTGACAACTTTAATTAGAAAACAAAACATTAAACTGCAATAATTTATTTATAGAACACCAATTACGGATTTGTTAAAAAAAATTTGTTTCAGGCACAACAGAATCCCTACATAATTACACCAAAGTCTGATACATACCAATAAAATTACCGTACGATGTGCATTGTCATTGTATGGACGATCTAGTATTCAAATCCATGTAAAAATAACTGGCTTTACTAGGACTTGAACGCTGGAACTCTCGGCTTCCAAATCAGCTGATTTGGGAAGACGCTTTCACCACTAGACCATGCCCGATACTAACCTTCCGGCATCACTCAAAACATGCTGCCCCGCCGCGTCACCAGAGGACAGGAGAAGGGAAGCTACAAATGATTCCCAACCCTAGCAACCCACTACCCAGACGCAACACAAGACAAGAATAAAGAGCGTAGATGCCATATCAGCTAGACTTGAACAAACCTATCTTCCACTGCAGAGGTAAAACTTAAATAGTCCAAAGTCTCACGCGGCTTAAAAAAGCCTGTTTCCCGAAAGAATAACGACCAATAAGGGTCGACCGTATCGAACCTTACTTACGCTATTCACAGTTGCACACCCAAACAAACTCATCTACATCGTGATTGTCTTTTGTCCGAGTTCATTGGAGTCCCGACAGATTCTTTGACAAAGGCAACCCTGTAAAACACTCATGCCTTAGCTGCTTACCTCCCTCAAGCGGCCGACGAATCCTCCCCGTGTACAGACACGCCCATTTCGGTCTTCTTCAGCTATTTTCACTGAAAAACTTTGCTGTACTTAATTTCTACAAATTATCGACAACTCTTGGTTTCAACAAAATAAATCGATATCACACACGGCATGAATATCGATGATTACTGTACGCCAATCGTTTGACCAACCGTATATAATTTCGAAAAATAGTGATATTCCATGGCTTTTGATTTGCGATTTCTTCTTGTGAGGTAACCTTAAAAATAAAATGTATAGTAATCAAACAGTTACGTCAGAAAATTAAAATTTATGTATTCATAAACGACACGGTATTTTTTAAATTTAAATGTTATGAAGAAATTACAGAGAATATTTAATTTTCAAAATTTCATATTTTCCTGAATAGAATTAAAACATTATGCACGTAAAATCCGTTCCGAAACGCACGCATAATTAAGTGTACACTTAAAGATTTTTTTTAAACGGTCAAATGATTTATTAAAAATAGAATATATATAGTTTTATTTGTCAAATTCACCATCTCAAATAGTTTAGTTATATAATCAATAGATTACAATATATGCGCCCTTGACGTGGACATTCGCTCGGCAAAAGTCCAATCGATATTCAATTCTTTCTGCCTGTATACGTTATACTAAGTCTTGTTACAATTATAATCACTTCCTTAATTCTCCGGTTTAAGTGAATTATATCACCTAATATTTACGAGTAAATCACATAATTAATGTATCCTCACAAGTAAAAAAAAAAAACACAAGGAGTAACGTCTTAAAAAGGACGTAACTCGAAGTCTGGACGAAAAATTTTAAGATAGATAAATAGACCTAGAAGATCTATCAATCTATCTCAAAATTTTTCATCCAAAGCCGGGCTAACGATGCCAAACGGTACAACGTCTTGTTGGAACAAATTTAATATACATTTCGAGTTCATCCGATTGAGGAAAACGATAGTCATTTGCGATACGCAGATAAAAATTTCCATTAATCTTTTCAGCAAAGAAAAAAGACCCGATTACACGATTTTTTTAAAATTAAATTACACTAAGTATTATCGTATTTATTCGAGTACCCCCCGCCCCCGAATAAGCCCCGCACCTCGATTTTCCGGACCAAAAATCTATTTTAAAAAAAAATCGAGTATTTACCGGTATTTTAAAGTGCAACAAATTAATAAGTAAATTTTAATTAATTAAGTAAAGCAATTAATTCGTTCATTTAAATTACAATATTAATATTACATTAATAATTAATTACTGTAAGTACTAGTTTAGTTCAGAATCAGTAGGCCAGTAAAACGAAAAGATACTAGATCGTGGATACCGGTGTTCTTTGGTGGTTGGGTTTTCAATTAACCACACATCTCAGGTACGGTCGAACTGAGAATGTACAAGACTACACTTCATTTACACTCATACATATCATCCTCATTCATCCTCTGAAGAATTATCTAAACGGTAGTTACCGGAGGCTAAACAGGAAAAAGAAAGAAAGTAAAACGAAAAGAAAGTATCGTGTTGAAAAGGATCATTTCAATACGCTTTTTAATATAGGATTTTATTTTTAAGTAATCACTGTAGAAGAGCTGCCGGTAGTCTCCACGTCGCTCTGCCAAAGGTCGTCTTGTCGTCCTGCCAAAGATCGCTCTGCCAAAGGATCGTCTTCACTACCATCAAGTTCATTAGATAATCCGCATTTTTTTTAACTTTTCCTTACTATTTCCGTGGAAATATCTTCCCAAGCATCTTTTATCCAAACAGAAATCTGGGCGTTCGATTCTTCCTGTAGGCGCGAGAAAGAAATTTTCATCAGTCATCCATTTACTACACAGTTGTTTTAATGCAGATCTGAACGGTTTATTAATGCAGACATCTAGTGGTTGCAATAGAGATGTCAATCCGCCTGGAATTATTACTTGGTCTGTCATACCCTTTTTTAAAATGTCTTTCACTTTATCGGTCGTATGCCCCCGATAATTATCCATAACTAGAATACCGGTATTTTTTTTATTAAGTAAATCTCCTGATCGCTTTTCCCATACACATCTGATCCGATTTAAAATTAAGGTTTTGTCCATCCAACCTGATTCCTGTGCTCTGATAATAACTCCATTTACCAGTACGGTAGGAAGAGTTTTTCTTTTAAAAACAATGTACGGAGGTAATTTTGATCGATCAGAAGTAATGCAAAGTATAGCACTACATCTTTTTTTTTTGCATTACCACCAGTGCGAATCGCAACACTTTTTTCACTTTTTTTGTTTACGGTTTTGTCAAACGGCATTTCAAAATATACGGGGGGGCTTGATCAGCGTTTCCTATTTGAGAAGGCAAATAGTCTTTATCGTTTCTAAGATGTATTATGTATTTGTGAAAATGTATAATTTTTTGTTCATAAGCGTCTGGAAGTCGTTGAGAAACGGTCGTCTTTCGTCTTATTGACAAATTATTTCGTGCAAAAAATCATATTATCCATCCACGGCCTGCTTTAAAATCAACTTTATTCAACGATTTAGCGATTTCACGAGCATATGATTGACAATTTTCTTTCTATGTCTGTGTATTTTGGTTTTAAACCACGACAAGCCCTTTTATTACCAGTACCTTTCACTAGAAGTTGTTTCTACTTACGCCAGTCTCGAATGGGGCTTTCATCTACGTCAAATTTACTTCCTGCCGCCCGATTTTCAATTTTTTCAGCCTCTTCTATAACGCGCAGTTTTTCATTAACTGTAAAAAATCGTAGACGCTGTCCTTTTGTACTCATTTTAATGCCGTGATTAAAATAAATCACCGTATTAAACTTTACAAGATAAACTAAACAGATAAAATGTACATAACCTTCCACATATACAAACAGTACAATGACTATGGCGAATAGACAAGACGACGATGGGTAACTGATACTGTAACTGTAGTGTCATTAGAACCGGATGCAGCCTATACAGAACGAATCAGTTTTATAAAAATACCGTAACTTCGCTCCTATCGATAATATGAACAGGATGTTAATAATTAAGGATGTATTCTGTATAAGCGGCATCCAGTACTGATAAGCGAAAGCCTAATGTAACTATATTTATGGGATTGAATTTAGGTACTTCTAATAAAACGTTTACTTTACATAAATTATCCTGGCTAAAGGCTATGTTTCAAGTAAGCCCCGCACCCTTACTTTTTCTCTCAAATTCCAAGAAAAAAGTGCGGGGAGTACTCGAATAAATACGGTATTTAAGATTTGTTTCGTGCTATCTAAAAAAAAAATTACATGTTGGTTTTCAAATCCCAAAATTCGTGAATAATAAATTCGTAAAAGAACCTTCATATGAATAAAAATTTTTTTTAAATTTAAATTGTTTCCTTCAGAATCAAAATGTGATATAAAATACACTTACAAAAAACGCAAAGCTGTTTTTCTGTTTTTTAATATGTTCAACTAGTGAACATCTCAATTCCCCCCTCTCCATGAGGGAGAAGAACACCCACCTTGTAACATGTCCGGTTACCACGCCCTCCTCCGTTCCTAGCCGTCATTGGCTTAATCAGAGGACATCTTCTAGCCCTCAAACTGATGACATTCCACAGTCATCAGCCGGCCTCGGTGAGATGTCACTGATGCGAATACCTGGAAAGACATTTCCATCAGTAAATTCCGGCCTGCCTTCTTCGAAGCCATCGGAAACCTATTAGCACTACCACGTAGCGCTCTGGAACTACTCTACCAAACCTGCAGAAGCACGAAGACCCCGCGCCTTTTCTTTCTTTCTTTTCCTGTTTAGCCTCCGGTAACTACCGTTTAGATAATTCTTCAGAGGATGAATGAGGATGATATGTATGAGTGTAAATGAAGTGTAGTCTTGTACATTCTCAGTTCGACCATTCCTGAGATGTGTGGTTAATTGAAACCCAACCACCAAAGAACACCGGTATCCACGATCTAGCATTCAAATCCATGTAAAAATAACTGGCTTTACTAGGACTTGAACGCTGTAACTCTCGACTTCCAAATCAGCTGATTTGGGAAGACGCGTTCACCACTAAACCAACCCGGTGGGTTTGAAGACCCCGCGCCTAACTTGCTGCTACCTAACGCATATGCCACATGCAATATGATTAATTCAGTACATCTTGCTACGACAGCGAATTAAATTAGTAATTGTAGTACAAAACCAAAAACATAATCCCACAGGACCTCAGGTCTGATACGTCTAGGACAGTGTTTCTTAACCTTTTAAGTGAGCCGCACCTCTTTGAATTTGAAAAAAAGGTCTCCGCACCCCACTGAAAAATACATTTCGATTTTTAGGTTTAGAAAAACACGTTTTTTGTGAGATTTATTGTTTATTATTTCTTAAATGTAAATTTTTTATAACAATATTATTTTTCTTAATGACTAGAGAAAAAACAATTGATTGATGTCATCGAAAATTCAAATCCATACTCTTCAAATATCGCAAAAATAATATATATATATTGTTGGAGGCTTCTCCCGCACCCCCAAAAATACCTTCCCGCATCCTCAGGGGTGCAGGCACCCCCGGTTAAGAACCACTGGTCTAGGAACTGAGTATAACCTCTAGTCTCCCACTTTGAGGCTCGCTTGTATGAACTATAAAGTTGATCGAAACTACGGTTCCTTGTTACCCCTTAAAAGTACACTCCAATTCAACCAAAAACTACCAAACTAAATTAATAATCGTACACGGGAGAACGAAAATCACACTCTCTAGCACGACCCCAATAAAACTTGATTGTCTAACCGGACGAAAGCACCCCTACAATTAGTGATCGATAAACAACCTCTCACTTAATTGTCCAGTGAGATGAGAATGATAGATATAACATGTAAATGAAGTATAATTTTTTACAAACTCAGGCCGACCATTCCTGAGATGTTCGGTTAATTGAACCCCGATCACCAAAGCACATCGGTATCCATTATCTAGTATTCAAAACCGTATAAAAGTAGCTAACTTTTACTAGGATTTCTGGGTGGTGAACTCGCCATCGCAAATCAGCTGATTCGAAATCGACAGTAATCCTAGCAAAGGCAGTTACTATTATACGAATTTGTGTACTAGATCGTGGATACTGGTGTTCTTTGATGATTGGGTTTCAAATCATCACACTAATAACGGACGACCTGAGACTGTACAAGACTACAGTTCATTTATATTCATACACATTCTTTGAATTAATACCTTACGATGGTTCCAGAGGCTGAATAGAAAAACAAAGAGAGGATTTGAACCTGACAGACCATAGACTTCGAAAATCAGTCCTGTTAAACAAGTCATTTGAGAGGACGAATTTACCACTAGACCAGCCCAGTGGGCTAATCCTTTTTTTCATTTAAAATTTAAAAAAAAATACAGGAAGAAAAAATTATATTTCACAAAAAGGTAAAGTATGAAAATAAATTTATAAAATAATAATAATAATAAAGATAACACGTAAAATGAAAATTTAACCTTTGCACCATTTTTGTCAATCGATTACACAAATAGTAACAATTTTTATAAATTTATTTTTTAAACAATAAATAAATGACAAATAAAAATCGAATTTGTAAAAAGAAAAAAAAAGAAGAAAATGACATTCTCACGAAGTTAAAAAATAATGATACAACGTTAAAAGAAAAATAAATAAAAAGGAAAAAAAAATGGAGTTCGACGCCGTCGATGTTACAGTGAAACAGTGGCGTCGCTGACCTACGTCGCGACGCCAGACACTCCTCCCTTTTCACATACATATACATAAATAAACATTGTGTTACATACAAAAACATTTACAAAAGTAAACGAATTCATCTTTGAACACAAATTTTGAGAACGAAATAAGTGAGGTGGAAGGAGAAAGAGAGGGTTAGTGAGAGAGAGAGAGTGAGAGAGAGAGAGAATGACAAAGAGTTATGGAATGTTCCAAGAGAGAGAGCGGTGGGGGAGAAATATCAAGTAATATTTCATCGTGACCTAGCACTCCCGCACTATGCATTAAAATTAGTTTGGTTTACATTAAACGTAATAAAGCATCCTTAATCATATTATATGTATATACACAGAATTATTTTTTTATCCTGTTTAACCTCCGGGAATCACTGTTCAGGTATTACTTCAGGGGATGATATGTATGAGTGTAAGTGAAGTGTAGTCTTGTAGAGAAGTCTAAGGTCGAAAATATCTGAAATGTGTGGTTAATTGAAACCCAACCACCAAAGAATACCGGTATCCACGAAGTAGTATTCAAACAACTGCCTTTAAGCTTTATTAAGCTTCACCCACGCTAACACAATATACGAACTTTATCCTTTTATTTATATAAGAGTTTACACTTATGATAAATATTTAATAGTTTGTTCGAGCGCTTTCGGATTAGTAATCCATCCTCAGGAATATTAATGTGTCATAATTATAATTATTTACTTCACATATCATTGATCATACTAACTTGAATTTTAAAAACAAGAATTATAAATAGAATAAACAATTGATCGTCAAAAAGTAAAATAATATCAACGTTATTAAATTAAATTAACGAAAAGTCTTCTTATCCAGAACTGGGCAAGATGCTTTTCATTTTTAGGATTCCCATGATAATTTCGATTAGGAAAGCATTTCGGTAAAATTTTTAAGAAAATAATCTTTAAGTGATTTTTTTTTTTTTGTCTTCAGTCATTTGACTGGTTTGATGCAGCTCTCCAATATTCCCTATCTAGTGCTAGTCGTTTCATTTCAGTATACCCTCTACATCCTACATCCCTAACAATTTGTTTTACATACTCCAAACGTGGCCTGCCTACACAATTTTTTCCTTCTACCTGTCCTTCCAATATTAAAGCGACTATTCCATGATGCCTTAGTATGTGGCCTATAAGTCTGTCTCTTCTTTTAACTATATTTTTCCAAATGCTTCTTTCTTCATCTATTTGCTGCAACACCTCTTTATGTGTCACTTTATCCACCCATCTGATTTTTAACATTCTCCTATAGCACCCCATTTCAAAAGCTTCTAATCTTTTCTTCTCAGATACTCCGATTGTACAAGTGATGATAATAAATTTAAAAAAAGAAGGAATTAAAAAAAAAATTTAATATGAAATACTGCCATAATTCTAAATAAAAAGAAATAATTTTTCAGAGAATGGGTGAAAATTTTTGGCTGATTTTTTTTCTCCAAGAAATACTATTCTATATATCTATCTATATCTTTTGGCTCTCAAAAAATTAAGATTTTCAGATTTTAAATACCATCGGTAACTTACGAGGTGTATTTAAAAACTACCAGGTTGCTCTAGTAACCTATTAACTACAAGGGTAGACCAGATTTGTCTAGTGGTGAATAAGTTTTCCTAAATCAGTTGATTTGGAAGTCGAGAGTTCCAGCGTTCAACTCCTAGTAAAATCAGTTATTTTTACATGGATTTGAACACTAGATCGTGGATACCGATGTTCTTTGGTGGTTGGATTTCAATTAACTACACATCTCAAGAATAGTCGAACTGAGATTCTACAAGACTACACTTCATTTACACTAATATATATCATCCTCTGAAGTATTTTCTGAACGGTAATTATACCAGAGGCTAAACAAGAGAAAGAAAGAAGGTTGGTCTAGTGGTGAACTCTACATCAAATGAACTGATTTCTAAGGTTCAAATCCTAGTAAGGCAAATTACTTTTATACGGATTTGAATACTAGATCGTGGATACCGGTGTTCTTTAGTAGTTGGGTTTCAATTAACCACACATCTCAAGAATGATCAAACTGAGACTGTACACTTGTTTTACATTCATACATATCATCCTCTGATATAAAACCTTAGAGGTGGTTCCGGAGGCTTAACAGAAAAAGAAAGATGTATTTAGATTTACAATAAATTAAACAAAAAAAATCTTTGGTTTTCACAGACCATTGGAATGGTATGGGAAAAACTTTTATAATCTTAAATTATCTATAGATTTGAAGAACTACTGATTTTTTTTTTTTTTTTTTTTTTTTTTTTGTCTTCAGTCATTTGACTGGTTTGATGCAGCTCTCCAAGATTCCCTATCTAGTGCTAGTCGTTTCATTTCAGTATACCCTCTACATCCTACATCCCCAACAATTTGTTTTACATACTCCAAACGTGGCCTGCCTACACAATTTTTCCCTTCTACCTGTCCTTCCAATATTAAGGCGACTATTCCACGATGCCTTAGTATGTGGCCTATAAGTCTGTCTCTTCTTTTAACTATATTTTTCCAAATGCTTCTTTCTTCATCTATTTGCCGCAATACCTCTTCATTTGTCACTTTATCCACCCATCTGATTTTTAACATTCTCCTATAGCACCACATTTCAAAAGCTTCTAATCTTTTCTTCTCAGATACTCCGATTGTCCAAGTTTCACTTCCATATAAAGCGACACTCCAAACATACACTTTCAAAAATCTTTTCCTGACATTTAATAAATTCATTTTTGATGTAAACAAATTATATTTCTTACTGAAGGCTCGTTTAGCTTGTGCTATTCGGCATTTTATATCGCTCCTGCTTCGTCCATCTTTAGTAATTTTACTTCCCAAATAACAAAATTCTTCTACCTCCATAATCTTTTCTCCTCCTATTTTCACATTCAGCGGTCCATCTTTGTTATTTCTACTACATTTCATTACTTTTGTTTTGTTCTTGTTTATTTTCATGCGATAGTTCTTGCGTAGGACTTCATCTATGCCGTTCATTGTTTCTTCTAAATCCTTTTTACTCTCGGCTAGAATTACTATATCATCAGCAAATCGTAGCATCTTTATCTTTTCACCTTGTACTGTTACTCCGAATCTAAATTGTTCTTTAACATCATTAACTGCTAGTTCCATGTAAAGATTAAAAAGTAACGGAGATAGGGAACATCCTTGTCGGACTCCCTTTCTTATTAGGGCTTCTTTCTTATGTTCTTCAATTGTTATTGTTGCTGTTTGGTTCCTGTACATGTTAGCAATTGTTCTTCTATCTCTGTATTTGAACCCTAATTTTTTTAAAATGCTGAACATTTTATTCCAGTCTACGTTACCAAAAGCCTTTTCTAGGTCTATAAACGCCAAGTATGTTGGTTTGTTTTTCTTTAATCTTCCTTCTACTATTAATCTGAGGCCTAAAATTGCTTCCCTTGTCCCTATACTTTTCCTGAAACCAAATTGGTCTTCTCCTAACACTTCTTCCACTCTCCTCTCAATTCTTCTGTATAGAATTCTAGTTAAGATTTTTGATGCATGACTAGTTAAACTAATTGTTCTATATTCTTCACATTTATCTGCCCCTGCTTTCTTTGGTATCATGACTATAACACTTTTTTTTAAGTCTGACGGAACTGCCCCTTTTTCATAAATATTACACACCAGTTTGTATAATCTATCAATCGCTTCCTCACCTGCACTGCGCAGTAATTCTACAGGTATTCCGTCTATTCCAGGAGCCTTTCTGCCATTTAAATCTTTTAATGCTCTCTTAAATTCAGATCTCAGTATTGTTTCTCCCATTTCATCCTCCTCAACTTCCTCTTCTTCCTCTATAAAACCATTTTCTAATTCATTTCCTCCGTATAACTCTTCAATATATTCCAACTACTGATATAGAAAATATAGATGCAAAAAGTCCCATTAATTTCTTTTTTGAAGCAAAATACACCTAAAAAAAAAAGGTAATTCTTTGGGGAGAAGATTAATATCAAATAAAATTTTTCGTAATTTGTAATCTTGATAAAAAACCACAACTTACCTAAGAAAAACATTTTGCCAAAATTCCCCAGTAAAGATTTCCTCTGCCAAAATACCCCATCTCTTTTTCTAATTTTTGGAAATATTTAATACATTATTTCCCTCCGATTGAAATTTTTTAAATTAGGTAGTCAGGTACTACCCAAGTTTGAAGAAAATCGATCAACGGAGTCTAGAATCATAAGACTACATACATACGTACGTACATGTGCAGAAACGTCCACCTAACAAAAATACATTTTTTGAACTTGTGAACAGTGGAATAAAATTGTTTTTCGTATATTTACAACTTATTTAAATGTATTTATTTTTTTTTTTGCTAATTTAAGAAAAAATCTTTCCTTAAGACAAAAAACTGTAAAAAAAGATCAATGTCTTTTCCGTAGTATATAGTTTCTATAATCGAGTAAGCAAAAATTTATATTATATTACTGGTCGTAAAAAATTCAAACAACGGACGAATTCAACTCTCTCTCTCTCTCTCTCTTTCTCTGTGTGTGTGTGTGTGGGTGGACAACCGGACAGTAAGGAAGGGAGTAATACTATCAGGAGACGGTTACAGGGGGACTTAAAAACAATGAATGAAGTCTATATAGAGGCAGGAAGGAGAGAAGTGAAATAGGAAGGGTGTTAAAATATTGATCAGGCAAGAGAAGAAGTAGACGAACATGGATAATAATGGTGAGTTAGAAAGGAGCAAGGGTGGTACTGAAGAGAACGAACATTTATATATATATATATATATATATATATATATATATATATATATATATATATGAGGGTGGTTTTAGCATTGCAGAAGGGTACATTTTTAGTCGGTGTTCGCGTTAGACAGAGATGATAGGCTTTTTTCTTTTTCTCTTTTTTTGCAAGTATTATAAAGGTAAACAGGGGAAGACAAGAGAAACCGGATGACATAAGGATAAAAACTAAAGATAGAAGAATGCGTGAACATAATAAATATACAGTGATGGTGAGTGGGAAGCAGATAATGTATAAAGGGCAGTACACCTACATAACAATCTCCACCATGCGTTACCAAGATTTTCCTTTATAAAACACACACACACACACACACACATATAGATCTATATATATAAAAATGTTAAGTTCGTTTGTGTACGCTTCAAAAACTCAAAATGTTCTGCACCGATTGAGCTCAAATTTTAGCACGATATATAACCCGCATCAAAGATTGTTTTCATCTATTTTTAACAAATCTATCTATCTATTTTAATTTGGAAATGTAAACAAAGGAAAACCAATCAGATCAATGCAAGATGGCCGCTATCAAACACAACGACCAATCACAAAGAGCCCGTATGGCCGTTGCCAATGTAAACAAAATCACAACTGATTAAGTAACAAATTTCTTTGAATTATATTTAACAGCTAAAACATCTGTATTTTATTTAAAAAAAAAAAAAAAACACCAAAACAAAAAGAAAAGCCACCAAGAAGGATGACTTACAGTAAATAAATTAAAGCACCCAACTTTCTTATAACCCAAATAGATTTAACACTATGCAAACAAAAAAAGTCGAAATAACCAAATACACAGAAAATAATATCCCTACATAATGACCAAAAAATCCTTTGTTAGGTTAAATATTCACTTTTGTCTGAATTTACAGAAGGCATTTACAACGAAGCATCGATAAATATTGAAGACAAGTGCTTAGCTAATGCAAATAAAGTTCTTAGTCGATTGGGAATGCCAGCACCCACCGGAGCTGCGATCGCTTCATTTGATGTGGATTTACGCCGTGAACAGAGTTACAACATTGGTGATCTTCAGTCATATGTCCGATCAAACATTCCCAAATTAACGCGTGAACAGAAAGGCATTTATGGTCGCATAGTGCAAATGATAAATGAAGAAGTTGGGGGGACCTTCTTCTTGGATGCGCCAGGAGGAACTGTGAAAACATTCCTCAATAGATTGATTCTAGCAACGGTTCGATCAAAAAATGACATAATCTTGCCTCTTGCTTCGTATGGAATAGCTGCGACATTGTTACAAGGTGGAAGGACTGCGTATTCAGCTCTGAAGTTGCCGTTAAACATGCAAATCATCGAGACTCCCACGTGCAGATTTCCAAAGCATCCTATATGGGAAAAGTATTACAAAAATGTAAACTCATTGTTTGGGATGAATGCACGATGGCACATAAAAAATCGCTTAAATCTCTTGATCGATCGTTACAAGATTTGCGTGGAAACGTTCAACCGTTCGGGAACGCTTTGATATTGCTCGCAGGAGATTTTAGGCAAACATTGCCTGTAATTTCTCGATCGACACCAGCAGACGAAATAAATGCTTGCCTTAAATATTCAACACTGTGGCGACACGTACGTACATTGCAGTCGACTACGAATATGCGTGTCCAGTTGCAGAATGATCCATCAGCTGAGGTATTCTCACAACAGTTATGGACATTGGAAACGGACAGCTGCCAGTCGATGAGACGTCTAGACGAATATAATTTCCTGATAATTTTTGTAATTTAGTAACATCGAAAGAAGAACTGATCGAAAAAGTATTTCCTGATATTCAAATTAATCATAGAAATCACGATCGGCTCGGTGAACTAGCTATCCTTGCCTCAAAGAATAAAGATGTCTATCGACTTAATAATGTTATTCAATCCAGCATTCAAAGTGAGGAAATTACATATAAGTCGATAGACACCGTTGTGGAAGCAGATGAAGTAGTTAATTATCCGACGGAATTTTTAATCTTACTTGATCTGCCAAGGATGCCACCACACATATTAAAATTGAAAATAGGTGTGCCAATTATCCTGTTGCGGAATATTAATCAGCCAAAACGGCACGCGAGTTGCAATTAAGAAATTGATGAATAACGTAGTCGAAGCAACGATTTTAACGGGGCCTTTCAAAGGTGAAGATGTCCTCATTCCTCGAATACCCATGATCCCGACCGATACACCATTTCAATTTAAAAGATTGCAGTTCCCAATTCGATTGGCATTTGGAATCACAATCGATAACGCTCAAGATTTAGCTGCGGATTGCTTCTCACATGGGCAACTGTATGTTGCGTGTTCCCGAGTCGGCAAACCAGATAGCCTTTATAATCTACCCAGACAGTGGAAAAACAAAAAATATTGTATATCCACAAGTATTGCAAAATTAAACTTCTATGAAACGTATACTTTGTTTTGTTTCTCATTTCTCATCCATGCAACCACAATGTGCCACAGCGAAGCGTGGCCGGTACAGCTAGTATTATATATATATATATACAGAACGATTCAGGAGGAAAGGGACATAATTTTGGAACAGATTCTGCAGCTGAAATAAGGGAAACGTACATACAAAATAAAATGTTAGAAAACGCTTTGTTATCGAGTTACGCGTAGCGAAAAATTCGCCTGGATTATAGTTCCCCCAATAAAATGAGGTCATACAACTTGATGGGTTCTTAACATCGTTTTTAACGTGAGAAATCGAATAAAAGAATTCCCGAGACTGTATATTCAGTAGTTTTCAAGAAATCCAACCGTAAAACAGAAAGATTTTGAGACGAAAAAGACGTTTTTTTTTTAGTTCCGAAATACAATACACTGTTAAATGGCTAAAAAATATATAAATTAATATCAAAACTTGTAGAAAATTTAATTCTGAGAAAATTTATGTAAAGAAGTCTATAAAAAAAAATACATAAAAAACAGAAAAATTGAAGATGCACCATTTATTTTTTCATCACGAAAACGCTCCAGCCCATTCAGCCCTCAAAACTCATGAGTTTTTGGCCAAACATTCGATTAATGTTCTTCCCCACCCACACTACTCTCCTGAGCTCATTCCTTATGATTTTTTCTTGTTCGCCAAACTCAAAAGACCTTTGAAAGGTAGAAGATTTGAGACGATTCCCGAAATTGAGGCAAATGCGATGAAGGAACTGAAGAACAACACAAAAGAAGCCTTCTATGACTGTTTCCACAAGTGGAAACACCGTTAGGATAAGTGTGTGTGCGTCGGGGAGGAGAGTACATTGAAGGGGACCCAGACAAGTAACTTCTAAATAAAGTAAATTCTGTTTTATGACGTTAGTCTACGTATTTTCTGAACAGACTTCGTATAGAAACTCCAGTTACCAATCGGTGTTTTTACACGGATTTGAATACTACATCGTGGATACCGGTGTTCTTTGGTGGTTGGGTTTCAATTAACCACACATCTCAGGAATAGTCGAACTGAGAATGTACAAGACTACACTTCATTCACACTCATACATATCATCCTCATTCATCCTCTGAAGTATTATCTAAACGGTAGTTACCGGAGGCTGAACAAGAAAAAGAAAGTAAAAATTACCTATCGGTGTACTTTCATATTCACTTCTACTTGCCGAGTACTTTTTTTTAACCTCCGGGTTCACAATTAAGTATTGCTTCAGAGGATGAGATGAATGATTTATAGCGTGTGTGAAAATGCCACGCTTCACCGGGATTCGAACCCGGGACTTCCGGATGAAAGGTCGAGATGCTACCACTCGGGCCACAGAGGCCGGCTGCTTTCAAACTACTAAATCAGATTAAAATCAAAGTAAAAAAACAGGTGATACATTAAAGGATTACCCACTTCTGACTAGTTTATAGTTGAAAATAATAGGTTTTTGATTGGTTGAACACTTGTAACATAAAGTCGCTGATAATGATACAGGTTCCAACCATGTAATTCAAACGTTATAATTCAAACGCAGAAAAAAACTGTTTTTTAATGAAAAAAGATTGATAGACAAAAATGAAAGAAAATTGTAATTCTTCATAAAGGATATCATTTATTTAATTTCACAAATTGAAAAGAATTTTTAAATAAACGACAATATTTACGTAGCAATCTGTACATAAACTGTATAATTTAAATAAGATAATAAATTCCACTGGTTGAATAAATAAATAAAAAGAAATTTATTTGATAATATAGGTTAAAGAGCATATCATTGATAAATAAATGAAAGATAATTCGTTTATTTGATAATAAATAAAATTATATATATATATATATATAACTATACAAGAAAATTTAGTTTCATTATTGCAATTGTTATCAATGGAGTATATTAAACACATCTCCCTCAAATAATATAAATTGCTATCATATTATTATTTTTTACAAGATAACAAAATTATTTGTCACAATAATACTGGTATGCGATAGTAAATATAGAGTTACACACATAAAAATGATTTAATACATTTAAAGTGTTTAAAGATAAAAAATAAATAAATAGAATTTTAAAAAATGAATTCCAAATCAACTAATATCTGAAATAAACGGGAAGTTTCAGAACTCTTCAGAAAAGAAAAAAAAAAAAATATATATATATATAAATAAAGGGTGTCCCATATAAAACGCAACCCAACCTTATATTGGTAGGTATTGAAATAATAAAAAGGCACATGAAAATGTAAATGTAATTTTTTATTATTACATTACATTACCTTACATTTAGAGTAAATATTGGAGGTGGCCGGAATCTCCTTCTTGAATACAAGCTTCAATTCTTTTTAAAGAGTTTCATACAACTTTTTTCAAAGTTTGTGGCCGGATATTTAATACAACTTGTTCAATATTGACTTTCAATCGTTCAAGTGTTCCTGGTTTGTTGCTGTAAGCTTTTTCTTTGAGGTAACCCCGTAGAAAAAAATCTGCCGCAGTCAAATCTGGAGATGTTGGTGGCCACAAGCCTCGACCGATAACACGATTACCAAAGAATTCCTCGACGAAATCAGAAGTTCAACCCGCGTAGTGCGATGTCGCACCGTCATGTTGTAGCAAGCAGTGTCTTGTCTTCCTCTTCCAAGAGTGCGATGAACCGAAATAAAATATCCTGATATCGTTCTGCATTAATGGTGTACTCGAAAAAAATAGGACCGATTATTTTCTTCCGCGATATCGCGCACCACACGCCCGACTACTTCTGCGGGTGTAATTGTTTTTCGTGATAAACGTGGGGATTTTCAACACTCCAAATTCTACTGTTTCGGCTGTTTACGTAGTCGTCCGAATGAAACCGTGCTTCATCTATGAAAAATTACGAATCCGTAACGTTAATTCCCTCACGCAGAAATCGACGGAACCGTTGACAATATTGTAGCCGTTTTTCTTTGTCGGGCTCAAGAAGTCGATGAATCGTTTGAATGCGATAAGGTCGTAATTGTAATCGTTTGGTCGGCCTTTGAACGGTCGATTTAGACAAATTAATTTTAGCAGACAAACGTCTGATCGATTTATTTGACAAGGCGAGTAATCGGTCTTTGATTTCAGCGACTGTATCTGTATTCAACACTGACACAGATCTTTTGTGTTCCTTGTTATTAACAGAACCGGTCTCTCTAAATTTTGCGACTAGCCTTAATACTGCTGTTTTGTTAGGAGCTGGTTTATCCGGGTACTTATGGCGAAACAAATCTTGCACTGCAACCACTGATTTCGTACTGAAGTCCGACTCGACAATGAAAACACGTTCGTCTAGCGAAAACACCGTCTTGTCTCTAGCGATACACTGAACGTTATGATTGCATTGTTGTTACTATCAGTAGTGTTCTACTTCGTCGCCGCGATTTTCAGATGTTGGACGAGTCCATTTCAGTAACGAGTAGGGGAGTAAGCTTGACTTTTGAAATTTCATGGATGAGTGATTGATGGGTTGCGTTTTATATGGGACACTGTATATATTACTTGCGTTTCGTTTTACATTTCTCCGTAAACGAAGAAACATTCAGAACATGTTCTATTAGTGAAAAATAATGAAAAAAAGTTCATATAAATATAGGTATAGAAACACTTTGTTTTCGAGTTACGGCTAGCGAAAGATTTCGCCCGGATTTTTGCTCTTATAATAAAAAGAAAACCTACTTCAAATTTTTAGGATCCAAATTAAGGAGTAAATTTGGTGGTTTCTTACGTAATTTGACCTACGAAATAGGGTAAAACAGATCCCAGAACTATAACTCCAGTACCTTATAAGATATCAGACGTAAAACACAAAATTTGGTATGAAAAAAAAAATTTTTTTTTTTTTTTTTATTAAGTTGTAATACAATATCTTCTTTAAATTATTAATAAATAGGGAAAGATTTAATAAACAAATTTATAGAGAATTTAATTCTAAGAAAATTATTATAAATACAGCCAATAAAAAGTAAATAAAAACTTATAAAACCCAGTTTTTTTATTGAAACAAAAGAGACTAAAAAGACACAGAAGATCGTATTATTCTTTCTGTACCTAATTCTACAGGGTATCAGCATTTACTCATCAAGAAGAAGAAAAAGATATAAGAGGGCCGTCCAGAAAGTAACGTACGTTTATGCAAAGCGTGGAGATTAGTGGGGATAGAGCCCCTATCTTAACTAACCGGGTTGGTCTAGTGGTGAATGCGTCTACCCAAATCAGCTGATTTGGAAGTCGAGAGTTCCAGCGTTCAAGTCCTAGTAAAGTCAGTTATTTTTACACGGATTTGAATACTAGATCGTGGATACCGGTGTTCTTTGGTGGTCGGGTTCCAAATTAACCACATATCTTAGGAATGGTCGAACTGAGGCAGTACAAGACTACACTTCTTTTACACTCATATCATCCTCTGAAGTATTATCTGAAAGGTAATTACCAGAGGCTAAACAGGAAAAAGAAAGTTTAACACAATGTACCCACAGGATTGGTCTAGTGGTGGACGCGTCTTCCCATACCAGCTGATTTGGAAGTCGAGAGTTCCAGCATTCAAGTCCTAGTAAAGGCAGTTACTTTTATACGGATTTGAATACTAGATCATGGATACCGGTGTTCTTTGGTCGTCGGGTTTCAAATTAACCACACATCTTAGGAATGGTCGAACTGAGGCAGTACAAGACTACACTTCATTTATACTCATATATATCATCCTCATTCATCCTCTGAAGTATTATTTGAAAGGTAATTACCGGAGGCTAAACAGGAAAAAGAAAGAAAGGCTCATAAAATAAGGTTAGGAATGTAGTGGTTTCCTGTCAATTTTTTCATTTAGCCAAAGTTAATGTTGCCTATTATAATGCCAAACCAACTGAACTTCAGCTGATATTCAACTCTACAAGTAACACCTTCACCTATGTTAATCACAAAGAGTAGGAGTATAATGAACAACATTATTCTCAAAGAAAGCAATCCTTGATTGGAACATCTTGTATCTTAGATTTTATTTTCCCACTTTATCACGGGGTCTGGCCCTTTGGACACCCACAGAGCTTGGTCACCATTCCCATCTACCCAAAGGGGTCCATCCGCTGGACTCCCGCACGGTACTTTTAAATATATCTGTATCTTAGATTATTATTATATATATATATACGTCATAGTCATAATAAAAACTGAGGGGGAATAGTGAAAAATAGCAATTGTATCCCCTTTTTTTTTTATTTTTTTTTTTTGGCAATTAATTTTATATAAATATATATATACTTTTTTTTGTTTCAAGTCAACAAAAGAGTGTGGATGATTTATAGATATGTTAACATGTACAAGTTTAGTCGGTTGGCACTACGGTCTAATGAATATCAGCTTTTTTAGCGGTTTGCTGTTTGCGTGTGGTATATAACCGTAGCAGTATAAACCTGTTATATATTGTTAACAGAATAGTATTAAATTTTATATGTATTCGTGTAATAATTAGGTACATGGTTCCAGTGCGCATCGTACACGCACGCAGGCACACTTTCACACACACACACACACACACACATATATATATATATATATATATATATATATATATAGTATGCTATTATAATTTCACCACACTGTTCTATATCGTAGATACACCATTTTAATTGTTAAATGACCTCGATACAATTAGTAGTATTTGACGATTGAACAGGAAGAAATCTTCCAATATATTCCATTAATTATAAAACCTAAGGTCACTGATCTTTTCAAGGTTAATTAGTTTTTTCTCAGCATGACCATGAAGAATGCATTATTAAAATCTATGAAACCAATCAAACAATGGAATTTTTCTTTTAAAAAAAATCCATTATATATAAAACATTATATGTAATACTCCATTCTTGTAAAAAAATTTGTTCAGATCAATTTTCATAATTTTTTTATTTATTACTTTGAAAAAAGCTAAAAACGTGCTTTCCTGGCATCGATTATTTATTCTTATATAGTGGAAAAATAATGATAAAAGTTACTTTAAGATTTTTTGTGATGTGAGAGGATGAAAATGATTAAAAATTCTAAAAGAATCGACTGTTTTTACTGCTCCTTTCCATCAAAATTACCTATCAAGAAAACTTTTTTTATTTTTCTACGTTTCCTATGTTAAATGGAAGAAAAATTCCACCAAAAAAATGTACAACCGACAAAAAATTACCTAAGATTTATTTTTTACGGTTGGAGGTAAATTATGATGAAATATTATTACTAGAAATGTAAATAAATCGAAAAAAGACTTAAAAATCGATATATTTAAACTTTGATCAGGTCCCCTACCACCAATAATTCCAACAAAGTATATTTTGGGTCGCTTGCAATATTAAAATACCTAGGGAGACATTAACAAAAAAATCTGATGTAGTCAGCACATGACTTCCTTGTACGCCTATTAAATTAAACACGAGGTCTGTTCAAAAAAATATGTAGATTAACGTCATAAAACAAAATTTACTTTATTTAGAAGTTACTTGTCTGGGTCCCCTTCAAAGTACTCTCCTCCCTAACGCACACACACTTATCCCAACGGTGTTTCCACTTTTGTAAACAGTCCTGGAACGCTTCTTTTGTGATGTTCTTCAGTTCCTTCGTCGCATTTGTCTCAATCTCGGGAATCGTCTCAAATCTTCTTCGTTTCAAAGGTCTTTTGAGTTTGGGGAACAAGAAGAAGTCCCAAGGAGCGAGATCAGGTGAGTTGGGTGGGTGGAGAAGGACAGTGATTCAGTGTTTGGCCAAAAACTCATTAGTTTTGAGGGCTGAATGGGCTGGAGCGTTGTCGTGATGAAAAAACCAGTGGTGCATCTTCAATTTTTCGGTCAAAATCTCGTAACATGATCCAACTGATATCCCACACTCTTCAGCACAAGCTTTCTGATGGTCAGCCGTCGATTTGCCCGAACCAGGTTGTTAATTTTGTCCACTTATGAGTTGTCAGTTGACGTGGAAGAGCGTCCAGGACGCTCAATCGCCTTCAATCGACTGACGACCATCTTTCAAACGTCCATACCGTTAAAACACGATTGATAGCAACGTCGCCGTAAGCCGTCTTCAGCATATCAAAAGTTTCACTCGCAGATTTTCCGACTCTAACACAAAATTTCACAGCGACTCTTTGCTCGTTCAAGTCACTCATTCTAAAATCCGCCAAACGAAAAATCACACTTCAGAAACAATCGGGTACCTAAACAACCAATAATGATATTAGCCATCAAAAAACTGCGTTGTAATCAGCTTTTCTTTCTTTTTCCTGTTTAGCCTCCGGTAACTACCGTTTAGATAATACTTCAGAGGATGAATGAGTATGATATGTATGAGTGTGAATGAAGTGTAGTCTTGTACATTCTCAGTTCGACCATACCTGAGATGTGTGGTTAATTGAAACCCAACCACCAAAGAACACCGGTATCCACGATCTAGTATTCAAATCCGTGTAAAAATAACTGGCTTTACTAGGACTTGAACGCTTGAACTCTCGACTTCCAAATCAGCTGATTTGGGAAGACGCGTTCACCACTAGACCAACCCGGTGGGTGCGTTGTAATCAGCTGATCTGTATAAACATGGTGACGCCAAACGGATTTGACTGGAACCAACTGGACCCGCGCAATTCAAACCACGTATTTTTTGAACAGACCGCATATAGCTGAAAATCTCTCAATGAGAACTTAATAATGCGGTTACGAAAAAGTTCAAAATCCAATTTGTTTTGGAATTTTGTCTTTTTTGGACACTTTTGGTCCAGTCGATTGGATTCAAAAGGGAAAGGGCACAACTAGATGTTACAACAGTCATAAATCAAAAATTTCAACATCCTAATCGTTTTTGAGTTATGCGAGATACATACGTACAATTGTCACGCCGAAACTAGTCAAAATAGATTCAGGGATGGTCAAAATGGATATTTCCGTTGAAATTTGAAAACCGACATTTTTCCCGATCAAATATTTCCTTTACTTCGTAGAAGGAAGTATAAATTATCGGTTAAAAATATGCAAATAAATAAAACAATTTTTTCCGATTTCTTGTGAAGGGAAATTTTAAAGTAATCTTTTTTTTTGCTTTTTTGTATAGATAGCGCTATAGAACTATAGCTCTGAAAGGAAAAGGATCCAATTTGTTTATATGAGGTATTCACCGGCATTTTGACGTTTTGACACCTAAGAAACCCCAAAAAAGCGGATTTAATTTTTCCGGATTTGATGTTCATATGTACGAATGTTCGGTGTTGGTTTCTAAATCACCTTACATCTCCACAATTCTGGATCGATTTTGACCAAATTTGGTCAGATTACTTCTATATATGGGTCATTGATGACATTAAGTTTTCAATTTAAAAGACCAGGGGAGACTACTGGAACTACTGAGACAACTGGGCGGTGTGAGGGCGAGCATTGTCGTGTAGCAATATCACGCCTTTTCTTTGAGATCCGTGACGTTTTCCTATTGTCGCTGGCTTTACTTTTTTCATCAGCATGTCTTGAGTAGTAGAAACTGTTCATTGTAAGCCGATTTTCCAAATAATCACAAAAGACGACACTTTGGACATCCCAAAAGACGGTCGATATGACTTTTCTTGCTGATGCTTGCGTTCTGAATTTCTTTCGGACAGGTGAGCTGCTGTACTTCCATTCGTTGTTTTGTCTTTTGGACTCTGGTTCAAATCGGTGAACCCAAGTTTCATCATACGTTAAAATCTTGAATAGAAAAGGATCGTCAGCTTTCCTTTCGTAGCGTTCTTTCAAGTCTGTACACACCCAGGGGAGGTTGTAGAGCACGTTTGCTCACAGTATCTCGAGATTTCACCTAATTAAGGTTATATTTATTAAGATTAGTATGCATGCATGTAATATAAAGTGGGGTTATGTTTACAAAATTTTGAGAAAACTGACCCTAAAACTTTACCAACAAATTGCCTTATACAAAATTGAAAATAAATAATAAAAAATGATATATAAAATATAACAAATAAAAATAAAATTTCATTAAAATCAATTTATCTAGTGAAAATTTATTTAGACACAAATACGCCAATACACCTACTATGTACGTACGAATATTAACCTCAATTTGTTTTTCGTTTTTTTGGGGTTCCTGGAACATTAAACATCGAAAAAATTTTTAAAAACCCCATACTCCATTTTTTGACCGATTATCATACTTTCCTTCTTGCAGCATAGGTTTAGAGCTATGATACCTGGAAATTAAATTGTTTAAAATATCATAACTTTAAATTCTTGTTCCAAATCAACAAATAACCAATCCCTTAAAAATTTTTAATTAAAAAAACGTTCCTTTTGAAAAAAATTTTGTGTAAAATATTTTTTTGTTAATTACACATTTAACAAAGTTATTTTACGCCAAACCTAAAAAATTATATTTTTCAACCCCAATCTTATTTGTCTTTTACCCCAGATTTTAAATAAGGAAACAGTTCACTTAAATTTAGGTGTTCTAACTTATGGGTGTGAAACATGGACGCTTGGGAAAGGAAAAAGAAGAAGACATGAAGCAATGGAAATGTGAATTTGGAGAATAACAAGAACAAGCTGGGTGGATTGAAGTGTTAGCAGAAGTGAGTGATAGGAGATCCTAGCTAAATTTTATCGAAGAAGAAGAGCGAAATTTATAGGACATGTAATACGACATGACCGGTTCTTGACGAATATATTTGAGGGCAAAGTTTTGGGTAAAAAACTTTGCCCAAAAAGTAGTAAAAAGTAGTAAAAGTATGGTTTTTCTCGGTAGACCGAGAAAAACCATTATCAATAATGATAAAGACGAAATGAGCCTTGGTTCATATAATGACTTAATGAAGGGAGAAACAGAGATGAGAGTGACATGACTAAATCGACAATGCGTAGCCTTTAGTGAATGATGATGACCCCCAGATTTCTCGAAAACTACTAAATATACAGTTCTGGTACCTATTTATTTTTTTCTTTAATTATTAAAGTCAAATTTCATTTAAAACCATTTAATTTGTTTCCCAATCTGGCTTATTTTTACCGCAGAAATCATGGTGAAATCTTTCGCCAGCTATACTTTATTAATGAAGCATTTCCGAGTCTATGTTTATATGAACTTTTGTTTTATTTTCACCCTAAAAGACGCGTCCTGAAAATTTGTTACATTCTTCGTAAATCACTTTTATAAAATATTAATGAAAAAAATTGGAATTTTGAAATATTATTTTAACCGAAAAATGAAATATATTTCGCGGAAAATCTTTGGATGAAATTTATATTCTATTTCGTTTTATAAGGTAAAATTGTTATCTTTACACCAGCACTGTATTGATTACCCTGATATTCTATGAGAATAATACTAATATATACCACCAATAAAGCCTGTTAATTTATATATACTATCAATGAATTGTAATCAATTCAGAGCAACAGTGGTCGGCACAGGACTCGAAACTATGAATGAATTGAAGTATGCGGGTTTCAAAACAGTCGTCCCCCATCTTAAATAGCAGTTACAGCTGTTATTATTTATTACCCGTTCTTTTTACGGGTAAAAATGTATTCTGCCCGTTTCTAAAAGTTACCCGAAAAACTCCAATAGAAGCTTACTTACTTCATTTCTCTTTTTTTTTTAATTTCTTATTTTATTTTATATTTTTTAGTCAAGTAATTGGAGACAGATGCAGCTAGTTGCGTCACACATACAATCCTGTTGATAAATCCACCCTCACCGCAACCCTTAAAGAATCGAAATTCAAAAAACTTAGTTAAATTACATATATTTTTTTTTGCACTTCATTTAAACTTATTTCATTTGAAAGTGAGATACGATACAATTCTTTAATTAAGTGGACAGTTATACAATTACCGAAATATTAGTTTTAATTAAAATCAAATATTTATACAATTATTAATTTAATAATCTTACATGAAATATTAAGATAGAGTAAAAGTTTCTTTATTACTCGTATTACTAGATTAATATTATTTATATCTTCGTGAGTTGCTGATTAACAAACGTTTCAAATTTCTAGTGTGTCGTATAAATAAAAGTTAATAATGATTAACCTATTCGTTTAGTGAACTCTTGTATGCCGATTATAAATGTTAAATTCGACCTTACGGTTTAAAATATTCAGTTTTTATTATTGGATTATTCGGTGAATAATTAAAAATGAAAAAGAAATAATCATACAGGAAAAAAGATAATATGATGAAATATATCTCGAAAAAACCACAAGAAGATGAAGAGGAAGAAAATGTTAAGAACAAGGGAAGAATAAAATAACTAAGAGAAGATGATAAATATAAAGAGAAAAAAACGTTAACATCAAGAAAGAATAAACAGATTAAGAAATGGTGATAAATACAGAGCGTTTCATAATGTTCTGAGTTTCAAAAATTCAGTACAAATAAAGTATTTCACTTACCTAAATGAAAGTTGTACGACGTGATGCAGGGACTCAAACAGTTTTTGTTAAAATCTATAAATGTTCATTATGTGCTCCTTTGGTTACACGGCACACATCAACACGAAAGTCTAGATCATGCCAAACTCTTTCTAACATGTCATTTTCGATACAGTTGCATTGATTATGCGATCCTTTAGCTCAGCGATATAGTGTGGCATCGGTGGGATAAACACCTTATCTTTCACGTAACCCCAGAGAAAGAAATCGCATTGCGTGAGGTCTGGTGATCTTGGTGGCCACAGCATAATGTGTTGGTCTTCTTCAGACGCACGTCCTATCTACCGCCGAGGTAATGTTGTATTAAGGTACTGTCGAACGTCATTACGAAAACGAATAGGACAATCATCTTGCTGGAAAATGAAATCGTTGAGTAGCTGAGGCGTAAGCCATAATTGTAACATATCCAGGTATATCATGCCGGTTAGGTCGTTTCCATAAAAAAGAACGGCCCATACATTGCCTCACGAGAGATCGCACAAAAAACGTTTACTTTCGGAGAATCCTGAATGTGTTCCACATAAGCGTGTAGGTTTTCAGTTCCCCAAACTCGCACGTTATGACGGTTTACTTTGCCGCTAATATGGAAAGTAGCTTCATCGCTGAAAATTATCTTATTTAGAAAACCTTCATCTAACAACATCTTTTCCTGTAACTGTAAACAAAAATCGAGCCTAAGTGTTTTATCTCCAACAGAAAGACGCTGGATTAATCGAAGATAGTACGGTTTGCATAATAAACGTTTACGGAGAACTCTCCACACTGTTCTTTTCGGAATTCCTAATTCTCTGCCTGCAGCCGCAGTCGATTTTGACGGGCTGCAAATGAAACTTGCATGCACACGTTCGACATTGACTTCTGAGGTTGATGGACAACCAATTGATTTTCGTTTATACAAGCAACCGGTTTCACTCTATTGTTTATACTCTGCACGAATTGAGTTGTAACTTGGTGGCTCCTTATAAAATTTCAACCGAAAAGCAAGTTGCACAGAAATGAAATTACTGACTTTGACAAGTGAAATTCTAACACACAAAACGACTTCTCTCTTCCCGTGGCAGCCATTTTCTCTACTGTCGACGCCTAGCAAGCAAATGGTTTACTAACTGCCTAGTATATGTGGAAAAAACTATTTGAAGTACTCTTTCGTACAGTATACGTTTTATTCTTATGAGTGAAATAGTTTTTTGTTAATGAATTTTCGAAACTCCGAAGAACATTATGAAACGCCCTGTATAAAGAGAGAGAAAATTTGAAAACTAGAGAACGTGTATACAAATTAAGATCAGAACAACTGCATCAAACCAAAGAGCGATTAAATGATTGGAAACAAAAAACAAATAAAAGAAATGATCAACTCTGACTTAGGGAGAATATTGTTCGACAATATCAGAGGAGTAATGAACTAAAACATAAGAATTTTTTTCAATTTATTAAAGATCGGGCATGTATGCCTCAGTGTATATGTTGTTCTTGTGAGGGTCTATTTTTCAGTCACAGTGTAATTAACTTTAATGTAAATAAAATTAAACTAAAATTTCAGAATAATTAAAGAAAATTAAACAGAAATTAAACTAGAGTATCCAAAAATAATACAATTCTAAATTATAATTTTCAATTAATATTAAATAATCAAATGTTTCACCAAATCTATTACATACACACATATGTAATAATACAGAGTGTCCCATATAAAACGCAACCCATCAATCACTCATCCATGAAATTTCAAAAGTCAAGCTTACTTCCCTACTCGTTACTGAAATGGACTCGTCCAACGTCTGAACATCGCGGCGACGCAGTAGAACACTACCGATAGTAACAACAATGCAATCGTAACGTTCAGTGTATTGCTAGAGACAAGATGGTGTTTTCGCTAGACGAACGTGTTTTCATTGTTGGGTCGTACTTGAAAGTACGACTCAGCGGTTGCATTGCAAGATTTGTTTCGCCATAAGTACCCAGATAAACCAGCTCCTAACAAAACATCAGTATTAAGGTTAGTCGCAAAATTTAGAGAGACAGGTTCTGTTAATAACAAGGAACACAAAAGATCTGTGTCAGTGTTGAATACAGATACAGTCGCTGAAATCAAAGACCGATTACTCGCCTCGCCAAATAAATCGATCAGACGTTTGTCTGCTGAAATTAATTTGTCTAAATCAGCTGTTCATCGGGCGACCAAACAATTACAATTACGACCTTATCGCATTCAAACGGTTCATCGACTTGCTGAGCCCGACAAAGAAAAACGGCTACAATATCGTCAACGGTTCCGTCGATTTCTGCGTGAGGGAATTAATGTTATGGATTCGTTATTTTTTTCTGAAAAAATAACGAATCCATAAATAACGTAGCCATCCGAATGAAGCACAGTTTCATTCGGATGGCTACGTAAACAGCCAAAACAGTAGAATTTAGAGTGCTGAAAATCCCCACGTTTATCACGAAAAACAATTACACCCGCAGAAGTCGGGGGTGTGGTGCGCGATATCGTGGAAGAAAATAATAGGTCCTATTTTTTTCGAGTACACCGTTAATGCAGAAAGATATCAGGATATTTTATTTCAGTTCATCGCACTCTAGGAAGAGGAAGACAGACACTGCCGGCTACAACATGACGGTGCGACATCACACTACGCAGGTTCAACTTCTGATTTCGTCGAGGAATTCTTTGGTAATCGTGTTATCGGTCGAGGCTTGTGGCCACCGAGATCTCCAGATTTGACTGCGGCGAATTTTTTTCTACGGGGTTACCTCAAAGAAAAAGCCTACAGCAACAAACCACGAACACTTGAACAATTGAAAGTCAATATTGAACAAGCTGTATTAAATATCCAGCCACAAACTTTGAAAAAGGTTGCAAGAAACGCTGTAAAAAGAATTGAAGCTTGTATTCAAGAAGATGGGGCCACTTCCAACATTTACTCTAAATGTTAAGGTAACGGATGGTAATAAGAAAAATTACATTTACATTTACACATGCCTTTTTATTATTTCAATACCTACAAATATAAAGTTGGGTTGCGTTTTATATGGGACACCCATTTTCATTGAAAAGCTCTCAATGAGTTATGAAAAAGTTCAAATTCCAAATTTTTTGGGATTTTGGGCTTTTTTGAACACTTTTGATTGAATCGATTGTAATGAAGTAGAAAAGTGTACAATTAGATGTTACAACAGTCCTAAATCAAAAATTTTAACATCCTACGGCTAATCGTTTTTGAGTTATGCGAAATAGTACATACAGACGTCACGTCGAAAAACTAGTCAAAATGGATTCAGGGATGGTCAAAACGGATATTTCCTTTGAATTATGAAATTTTTTCACGATCGTAATACTGCCTTTATTTCGTACAAGGAAGTACAAACCCGAAAATGGTTTTCTGAAGAATATTTGCAAGCCCAAATCAAGTGTGAATATCTCGTTTAGAACTGTTGGAAATTGAGAAAATTTATAATATTTCTTCACCTCTTTCACGGTCGAAATTCGATAATCTAGTAATTAGTTTAACGATATTCTCATGAAGATTATACACTCACCAAATATCAAGTCATTTGTTATCGAGAAATTTAAAAAAAAAAAAATTCAATGTTAATAGATTTTAAAACCCTTTTAACACGGAATTTCAAAAATTCCTTTCTAATGTGCACTTACACCGTAAGAAGAAATTGTAAACAAATTATCATCAATTTATCTTCAGTAGTCGTTGTTAAACGTTGATTATGTATCAGTCAGGACATGTTTAATACGTACAGATGTAACCTGATGACTGGGTGGTCAACTGTTAGCGTGCTTCTATGCCACGCCCTTTTTCTTAAGTCAAGACCACCACCCCCACTTTACATAAAAAATTATTCCGCACTAAAATATAATTTACTATCAATAAAAACTGCCCAATTATTTTTAATTAAAAATTAATTATTTTACACATTTAATTAATATTAATTAATTAATAAAAGTTACGTACATATTTTATTTTTTTAAAAGCATAAATAATAGAAATAACAATTTAGATGGAAATGCAAGATTACCAACTTTAATTAAGAAAACGTTGTGGTTAATTCAAAATTAAAATCATATTAGCAGACTTTTTTTTTGCTTGATGATATCACCATACAAGCTTGAAGCTTCTACATGGGATATGAAAACGGAATTTTTTAGCGTATGAAAAATACCATGCCTGACCGGGATTCGAACTCGGAACCTCCGGATGAAATGCCGAGACGCTACCACTCACGCCACGGGCCGGTAATTAATTATTTCCTTGTACGTAAAAGGAAGTATTATAATCGCTAAAAATTTCTGTTTTCAGATTTCAACGGAAATATCCATTTTGACCATCCTTGAATCCATTTTGACTAGTTTCGGCGTGAATTCTGTACTTGTACTAACCTCGCATAACTCAAAAACGATTCGCTGTACGATGTTGAAATTTTTAATTAAGGACTATTGTAACATCCACTTTGTGTACCACCCCTTTTGATTACAATCGACTGAACCAAAAGTGTCCAAAAAAAGCCCAAATTTCAAAACATTTGGATTTTGGACTTTTTCTTAACTGAAATAATAAGCCTTCATCGAGAGCTTTTCTATGATATATCATAAGTGGTACTTATTTTCATTGGTTCCAGAGTTACAGCCAAATTAGAGTTTAATTAATAAAATATTCTGATCTTACAAGGAAAAGGCACGTCGATTCGAATTCGAGTTAATTTCCTTTTTTTAACTCTTATTGTATTTTTTAATATAAATATATTGATTTATTATTAATTAATTCTTTTTAACCTTTGGGACCACCCGTTAGGTATTGCTTCAAAGGAGAAGATGAATGACAACTTTTGTAGCGTGTGAAAATGTCATGCTTGACCAGGATTCGAACCTGAATTAATTATTAACCTCTGATTGAAAAAAATAATGAAAAAATCAGAAGTTGTTAGTGAAATAAAATTTGATATACTTTTCATTTTAATTCAAAACTTTTTACAGAGGTTAATAATTATTAATAAATCAATAATTTTAAATTAAAAACAAATATATATATATATATGTATATGAAGTCCGATTTGAACCGATTTGTCCATGGTTACGCATCCGACACGTTCTCACTTACACCGCATAACTACTTGAACGACGCGAAACAAAATTATTATAAAAAACTAATATAAAATACTGATACATTATGGTGGACACCACATTATTTCGTGGTGTCCACCACAATGCAATTTTGTAACTGTCCACTTAATTAAAGAATTGGAGGATCGTATCTCACTTTCAAATGAAATAAGATTAAATGAATGCAACAAAAATTGTGTATATGTAATTTAATAGACGAACAAGGAAGTTATGTGGTGTCCACATCAGATTTTTTATGAAATTTTATGATTTTTTATGTGTTTGAAATCAACTTATTCTTTTTGGCACCTCTGTATTATATCCCAACTGTTTATAAATTGCATATAAAAGATAAATATAAATACAGATAAGATGATATAAACTACTCAAGGGAAAAATAAAACAATAAACAATAATAATTTTGTTAAGCACGGCCCGTTGGTATACGTATATAATTAAAGTTAATATACAGGTTATCATAAAAGAATGTTGCGGTTTCAGTAATTCATAGGAAGATTGTAAGAAAATACACGCTTATAAAATCCAGATACTGCAGAAATTGAAACCCGATGATGGTGTAAAACGTTAAAATTTCCCTGTTGAAATGTCGGACAGAATAAGTGAAAACGAATCATTTTTAGACGATATAATTTTTACAGACGAAGCTACATTCCATGTGAATGGATGCGTTAACAGACACGATTCACGAATATGGGACTCTGAAAACCCACAGGCAATTATCGTGAAACAACGCGATTCGCCTAAAGTTAATGTTTGGTGTGGTGCGATGAAAAATCGTGTAATAGGGCCTTTCTTCTTTGCTGAAAAAACAATTTATGTAGTTGTGTATCTTGACATGTTAACCGATTATCGCTTTCCTCAGCTGGATGAACTCGAAAACATTCATCGACTTCATTTCCAACAAGATGGTGCTCCCCCGTACTTCAACGCATCGGTCACGGACGCTTTGAACGAAAAATTTGGAGATCGATGGATAGGTCGGCAAGAACCCGTACTTTGGCCTCCAAGGAGTCCAGACCTGACACCTTGCGATTTTTTCTTGTGGGGGTAAATCAAAAGCGTTGTTTATACACAAAAAATGATCTAAACCGGTTAAAAAACAGGAGTAATGAAGCGATGTCAACCATTAACGAAGAAATGTGTTAACTAATGTTTGGAGAGAAGTTGAGTATCGTTTGGACATTTGTCCAGCGACTAAGGGCGCACATATTGAAATTTATTAATTATGTAAAAAAATGTTTAAGATGACAAATTTGAAAAATAAAAAACATAAACTACGTTAAATATACTTAAATTTAAACCATGTTCAAAACCGCACCATTCTTTAATGATAACCCTGTACTAAAAACCGCCTACCAACAATTGAATTCTACGCCTTTGAGCGCTTTCGGAATTGAATTTCATCTTCAGGAACTCTCATGTTCATCCTATTTATAACATTAATTAAATCTTCACATGTTGTAAGAAAATCGCGATATTTGTTTAAGACATAACAGGTGGTCGTCATATGTTTTAAAATTATGTCAATGTAAACGTCCTTTCAATTTGGTGGTACCGTTGTGTGACCATATGTACAGGACGTTTATGTTGAAATACTTTTAAAACATATTTCGACCGACTGTTATGTTTTAAGCAAATATCAAGATTTTTTTATAATTTACATGTGAAATTTTAATTATTACAAATAGGACGAATATGAGAGTTCCTGAAGATGGAATTTAACTTCGAAAGCGCTTGAACTCTTCTAATTCAATTATTGGTAATCGATTTGTTGTGTATTAACTTATATAATATATACTTATAATATATTAACTTAAAATTATATACCTATTTTGATAGAAATAAATAAGCCGGAAAGGATTGGAAAACTTTCCCGGAGGTGTCCCATAAGTTCAAACAAATTACAAAATGAAAATGACACATTATATTTTAGTTTTTACAAATTCAAAACTCAAACATACTTATCAGTACCATGGAGTTTACAATTTTATTAAATAAAAATAAAAAGTAAAGTTTTTTTTTGCTTAATAAATTAATTCACCACAGAAGCTTGCACGTAAAAATTTTGTAGCGTAAGAAAAATACTATATGCTAGACCGGGATTCAAACCTGGAACCACCCGGATGAAAGAGGAAGACGCTGTTACACCGCCAAGGAGATAGTTTGAATATTATTATTATTAAATAGTAGCAGACCTGGCAATGCTTCGCTATTGCTAGATTTGAGTATATATATATATATATATATAGATTAAATAAACACAATTGAAAGTTGGAAAAACATTAACAAAATGAACGTTACGGAACTTCACGAAATTAAACCTTTCCCTTTTCCCATTCCTCATTTTCACTTTTACCATATTCCTTTTCCCTTTTCCCCATTTTCCTCTCTTTTTTCATTTTCTTTTCCCATTTTTATTTCCCTTTCCATTTCCCTGTTTTTTCCCCTTCTTCCCTTTTACCTTTTTAGATTTTTCCCTTTTTCCCCGCGCGTAAATCGGTCCAGTAGTTTTTTAGTCTATACCGAACAAACACATCGGAAACATCGAAATGGAATCGTAAAATATTTAGTATGCGTGCGTTGCTTTTATGTCCAACAGATAGCGCTGTTTTAAAAAAAAAAAAAAAAAAAATATGTTTTTATCTATCAAAGTGTGACATACTTAGGTATATAAAAACACGTGCTATTCGAATGCAAAATTGTGCCAAAATTTCAAAGCAATCTGTGAAGAACTTTCGGAGATTTAAGATTTTGAACAAACGAACATTTACATTTTTATTTATATAGATAAATAACTAATTATTATTATTATCATTATTATTATTATTGATTGAAAATATAAAGATGCTACGATTTACTGAAGATATAGTAATTCTAGCTGAGAGTAAAAAGGATTTAGAAGAAACAATGAACAGCATAGATGAAGTCCTACGCAAGAACTATCGCATGAAAATAAACAAGAACAAAACAAAAGTAATGAAATGTAGTAGAAATAACAAAGATGGACCACTGAATGTGAAAATAGGAGGAGAAAAGATAATGGAGGTAGAAGAACTTTGTTATTTGGGAAGTAGAATTACTAAAGATGGACGAAGCAGGAGCGATATAAAATGCCGAATAGCACAAGCGAAACGAGCCTTCAGTAAGAAATATAATTTGTTTACATCAAAAATTAATTTAAATGTTAAGAAAAAATTTTTTAAAGTATATGTTTGGAGTGCCTTTTATATGGAAGTGAAGCTTGGACAATCGGAGTATCCGAGAAGAAAAGATTAGAAGCTTTTGAAATGCGGTTCTATAGGAGAATATTAAAAATCAAATGGGTGGATAAAGTGACAAATGAATAGGTGTTGCGGCAAATAGATGAAGAAAGAAGCTTTTGGAAAAATAAGCTAAAAGAAGAGACAGTCTTATAAGCCACATATTAAGGCATCCTGGAATAGTCGCTTTAATATTGGAGGGACAGGTAGAAGGAAAAAATTGTGTAGCCAGGAAACGTTTGGAATATATAAAACAAATTTTTAGGGATGTAGGATGTAGAGGGTATACTGAAATGAAACGACTAGCACTACATAGGGAATATTGGAGAGCTGCATCAAACCATTTAAATGACTGAAGATAAAAAAAAAAAAAAAAAAATATTATTGTTAATAGTAGAAATACTCTTTTATTGGTTTGGCTGACCGATAGGAAGTATATTTGACCTACAAATGCAAAAAAAAAAAATTAAAATGACTGATTTAATCCTTTTAAACAAATGAATTTTTTTTCTGGAAATGACGGGCATCACAACCTTTTTGGTCATTTTGCCCTAAAAGATATGAAATTTGTAGCGTATGAAAAATACCATACCTGGCTGGAATTCGTACCGCAATAATGATATGTAAAATTCGCTAGCACCTTTAGTTTTGCTCGTAAAAAAACTAACCGGATTTTTTTTTTTTTGTAAAATTTCCTCAGTTATCTATTGGTGTATTTTTTTTTAATATGTGAATTAAAAATAAACCCGTTATTAACGAAAAAATAAAAATATTTTCCTTAATTTGTAAATCAAAAAATTAAATAGTTATTCGTTATGTCCTCTAGGGCACACAATTATTCTACATATTTTTCCGAACCCAATCCAATAATTTATTTCCTGTAGTGAATTTTTTCCAGGTTAAAACCATTTTGAATCTTTGTTGATTCGGCTAATAATCACAGATTACAAACATTTTTTTTTTTACTTAAGATATCTTAAAAATATCTAGAAAAAAGATTAGTATAAAGGATAATCTTTAGACGTACGGATATATATACTTTCAGAAACGGGAAAGTATAATTTGAACGATTCATCTAAAAAAATAAAAAAAAAAAATAACAAAATACTGAACTTAACAATTCCTATTTCCCATTAATTTCTTTGCTCTTGCCCCAGAGCAATTTTTTTTTCAATTTGTTTACCCCTTCATTACAAAAAAAAAAAAATTTTACAACAGATCACCATCTGAATATGAATGCAATTTCTCACATCGACCTGTTTCACACGGGGGTCATTCAACTTTTTTTTCCAAGACGTTCTCCACGCCCTACCCTTCCTTTACCGCCTCTCTAAACTCTCTCTCTCTCTTACTTTGTCAGACACTGTTTCACTCTATTAAATCCTTTAGCCTTCACCTTCAGTTCTTTAGACTATCCGTTTCGTTCCAGTCTCACAATCATTGATGAACATACTATCTTTAGCAGTAATAAAAGTAGATATCGTACTAGAAGATTACAAAAAAAATTTGATTACAAAATCTGACAAAGAATTACAATATATATTAATATAAATATTATATACATGCATGATATGGTCAACGTGTCAAAATGTTTTAAGTATATAATTTAAAAAAAAAAAATGCTTAATATTTTTTTGTCCATTTTTAAGAAATAAAAAACTAAAATCAAATTTTAAAAACTCTAGAAAAATTATACCCAAAATTAAGAAAAAACCAAACAATTCTACATGATTTAATTTAAAAATGTAATAAATTTTTAAAAAAATTGAAAAAAAGTTGTAATACTCTCCTGGCTTTGATTATTACTTCCTTCACGAAGTAAAAAAAAAGTATTGTAATCGCGAAAAATTTCGGTTTTCAGATTTCAACGAAAATTTCCATTTTGACCATCTCTGAATCCATTTTGACTAATTTCGGCGTGACGTATGCACCTCGCATAACTCAAAAACGATTAACCGTATGATATTGAAATTTTAGATTAAGGGCTAATTTTAGATTAAGTTGCGCACCAACTCCTCTTTTGATTACAATCGACTGGATCTCAAAAGTGTCAAATCAGCTGATTTGGAAGTCGAGAGTTCCAGCGTTCAAGTCCTAGTAAAGTCAATTAAGGATTTGAATACTAGATCGTGGATACCGGTGTTCTTTGGTGATTTGGTTTCAATAAACCACACATCTCAAGAATGGTCGAACTGAGGCTTGTACAAGACTAAACTTCATTTACACTCATACATATCATCCTCTGAAGTAATACCTGAACGGTAATTCCCGGAGGCTAAAACAGGAAAAAGAAAGAAAGACATCTAGATAAACATTGTGACAATGTAACATTACATTTTTTACACTGTTGAGCAGACTGACTCTTTTATTATAATTTCCCACCATAAGCTGAGTTCTGCGTTTATCACTTAGGTTAATGCGGGTATCTTGAGTTAAACCATCGTGGATAGAAGTGCTTTCACTGTTGAGAAGTGTTTGGTGGCTTCTGTATGAGTTGAAGAACGTCAGAAGACAATGATAGACATTTTCAGGAACTTCACTGGGCGATTTGGAAAACCGTCGCCATGGGAAAAGAAAACCTTCGCGACGGGAAGTGTTCTCGATTCCCCAGATAACGAAAGGCCTACGACTCTCATCGAAACTTGTGTTGCTGTGAGGGAATCTATTGAACGATCGCCGATGAAGTAAACTCGTAAGCGGTCCGCAGAATTAGGCATCCCGCGATCGACTATGTGAGACCGCATGCGGAAAGACGAATGTTTCATGTTTTCCGCCATCCTCAGTGAAGTGAGTTGAGTGATCGTGACTTGGAACAACGTGTGCGTGTATGTTCAATGCTACTCGCACACTTCCCACATGCAAATGATCAAAAAACCCTTATGTTCTCTGACGAGTGTGTGATTTATCTTAGCTCACGAAATCGTAATGTCTTTTTTTGGCAAAAGAGAATCCACACTTTTATGAGGAAATCGAGTGCAATCCACCGCATTTTATGATTTGGGCAGGGATAACGGCAAGACCATATTTCTTTGATGGTTCTGTGAACCAGCACAGCTATCTTTACATGAACAACTGGTTGCCCTAAATATAGAAGCATTCTTATTTGCAGTGACTCGTACAGTGCTCTCCAGGCGTTGGAAAACCTTTATTCCGGACATCCTGTCGTCGTTGGCATTTATGATAAAATCGCCGAGTTAGATAAACGAAACAGGGGGGTTGGTTTTTGCTGGATCCCTAGCCACGTTGGAATTCTAGGTAACGAGAAGGCAGATTCTGCTGCGAAAGAAGCGTGTATTCAGCCTCCTTTCACCACCCGAGTTACTACCTTCGATTTTATCAATCATATAAAAAAATCACTGCGAGCGAGGTGGCAAAGTGGCTGGACGGCTGCCGTCGATAATAAACTTCGACGGATTAAAGATTCAGTGTTGCCATGGGGCTCCTCTTGCAGGAACTCTCGTCGTGAGGAAGTAGTCCTCTGCCGGTTACGGTTGGGGCATACGAGGATCACGCACGAATATCTAATGTCAGGAAAGGACCCACCCCTGTGCACACGATGCAACTGCCGCATGACTGTGCACCACATTCTCGTGGAGTGCATATGTTATGCGGCGTTGCGTCGTCAGTTTAATATACCCAGCAACATTCGTGATATCTTGTGCAATGGTGGCGGCATTTTGGAACGGATGTTTCTCTTTTTACATGGTACTGGGTTACTGCAAAGGATTTAATATACTCATATATATTTTTCTGTAATGAGAGCTTTTTTTAATAATTTTAACCTTTATTTTCGATTTGATTTTTAGTTCTATGTGTTTAATTTTACTATCCGGGGAGGGGATTTTTGCACAACCCATCGGAGTTGGGCAAGTTTTTATACTTTCTTTATTCTATTATTTTAGCTTTTATATTATATCAACTTTGTCAGTGGTATTAGTTTTGGTTTTGTTTTGCCTTCTTGGCTTGTTTTAGTAAATTTTTATTATATGGTTAAGGTTACGTTTACACCCTGTGTGGTTTATTACTTTGAAGTTATTTTACCCTTTTAATAATAACTACCGGGCGATGATAACACCCAGGCGTTTTTCGCCCACAAAAAAAAAAACAATTGGTTGCTTCCAGAATTAACGGCAAGAGGAATAACTGACATCATTAAACTGCACCACATTTTGGTGCAACTGTCAGCACACGGCTAAATAAATAAACTTTGTAACAATGTTATTCACAATAAATATTAATATTATCCAGACATAAATGTTGAAATGTACTGTTTTCTTGTATTTTTATCTACATATTTAGCTGTACTATGATATTAACAAGAAAAAGGGAGGGCTTTTCGCCCACCTATATAGCTCGAGCGAAGCTATGACATGGGGATGCTATCATTATGTAATTCCCTAACTGATCTAATTCCCAATGTATATTACCTCTCGATGAAAAGGAACGTACATTGATTTATTGGATTAAACCATTTAACCCTTATTCTGAAAATAATAAAGTTCTTTTTACAACCAGTCCTAATGGTAATCAAACTGAAAATTTCATTTGTTCGGATGAATATTACATTTTAATGGATTCAATGAATTTAAAACGATGAAAAAAACATTTCATCCAAGATAATCTAGGCCGTATTTTACTTGATATTATTCGTATCTACGATAAGTGATACCATTTTTAGAACGGAATTATGGTAGACGAGACTACTTCAACGTTCCTCGTTACTACCAACTCCGGCTATCAATAATCTATTGTTGATTTCTTATTAATATTAATTATAAATCCTAGTCTGAAGAGCTACAAATGGTTATACATTGTAACGGCGCCACACGTCAATTCATCGATAATTAATTTAGGAAATGTTATTTCCGTTATCTTGTGACAACCATTAATCATTAATTAATTATATGATAGCTGTAAATTATTTTATCTACTACGAAGCACGTGTGTGTATATATATATATATATATATATATATATATAGATTCCTAAGAGATGATTTCCCTTGTTATCAACATAATTAACTAACGAACTTCTAAGTTTACATCTGATATAGCTAAATAAAAAATCATATTTTTCCTGTACAGTAGGTATTATTAACTAAAAGCTGGTCATAGATCGCTTCGCTCACCATTCACGTTTATCCAGGACCCCCTATTTGTTCATTATCCATACATTTGTCAAAATAATACTGATAATTAATAATTAAAATCTATTTTATTTAAAAAATTATCATTTCATCAGAGCAACAGTTTGGTCAACACAGGGCTCCAAATTTTGAGTAATCTGAATTATGCGGATTTCTGAATAGTCGGCTCATGTCTTAAACATAGTAATTATAACTGATTATCCGCTCTTCGTACAGGTAAAAAAGTATTTTTCAGCGTTTTTAAGTTTATCTGACAAACACCACGAATGGATAACCATACTACGTTTCCTGTTTTTTATTTATATTTTTTCTTCTTTCGATTAGATCTTTTTAGATGTCCATTTTTCATTTCCTTTTTCTTCTTCTCCTCTTCTTCCAGTTCATTATCATTGTTTCCGAAAGTGCATATTTATTCTCTTCTGTAAATTTTCTACAGCTCTTTAGTCTTCCTTTTCATCTAGTTTGAAATCATCAACTGCTTTTCGAAACTCTATTCTATCTGTTATTTTTATTTTTTTTTTTTCAATTTAGATCTTACTTTATTTCCCGGTATCACCCTAATTTTTGTTTATCTATCTTTGTAAAAGTTATATAATTGTTTTGTGAATTGTCATTCGTTCTATAAATATGGGCAAAATACCTCATTCTTCTTTTCCGAATTTCCTTTTGTAAATATTTTATTTCTTGGTAAATTTCTTTGTTAGATTTTATCCTATAACAATCCTCTTTTCTTTTGAGACCAGACATCTTCCTTAAAATTCTTCATTTAAAAAATGTCTTATTTTCCTAAACCCTCGTTTGAATATAAATCTGGAAAAATTACCATTTTGTAACTTCTTATTGTACACATCAGTTTTTTTTTTAACCTCCGGATCCACCGTTAAGCATTCTTCAGAGGATGAGATGAATGATTTGTAGTGCGTGTGAAAATGCCATGCCTGACCGGGATTCGAACCCGGGACCTCCGGATGAAAGACCGAGGTCCTTGTACACATTAGTTATCAAACTATAAGGTGTTTCCATTTTAAAAATCTTAATTTTAATTCCGTGTTTTTTTTTTTTTTAGTACAGTTTGCCATGTCTGACCGGGATTCGAATCCGGGACCTCCGGATGAAAGACCGAGGTCCTTGTACACATCAGTTATCAAACTATAAGTTGTTTCCATTTTACAAATCTTAATTTTAATTCCGTTTTTTTTTTGTGTTATTATTTCCCAAGATATTTAAATTTTCATACTTTGTGAATTTTATGTCCTTTTTCAGAGATTATTTCTTCTACACAGTTCTTATCATTGGTTATAAATACTATTTTTCACATGGTACTTCTAAAGCTTACCTTTTTCCTTTTTTCTAGCAATGTACTTTTACTTTTGCTTCTTCTATATTTGTAGCTAGGATAATTATTTCTTTACTTTTTAAGTTTTTAATTTTTTACGAAATAAAGTAAGTGATCGCGAAAACTTTCAAATTTCAACGGAAATATCCGTTTTGACCATCCATGAATCCATTTTGACTAGTTTCGGCGTAATTTCTGTACGGACCGTATGTATGTACCTCGCATAACTCAAAAACGATTAGCCGTAGGATGTTGAAATTTTGGATTTAGGACTGTTGTAACATCTAGTTGTACACCACCACCCCTTTTGATTACAATCGACTGAACCGAAAGTGTCCCAAAAAAGTCTAAAATCCAAAAAAATTCCGATTTTGGACATTATCTTAACTGGAGTAATACGCCCTTATTGAGAACTTTTCAACGGTATATCGTAAGTGGTGCTTATTTTCATCGGTTCCAGAAGTATAGCCCAATAAATTTTTAATTAATTGTTTGGATTTTACAAGGGGAAAGCACATCGGTTCGAATCTTACATCATTTCCTTCTTTTTAACTTCTTTTCTTTTCAATTTAAATATAAATTCAATCAAAATAATAAAAAAATAATATGAAAAAATATCAGAAATTATTAATGAAATAAAATTTTATGTACTTTTAAAAATGTGTATAACAGGTGTACAAGGAAGTCATGTTGTTATCCACGTGAGATTTTTCATTATTGCAGTAATGAGTAATAATGAAAAGTAAAATAAATTACCTAATAATAATATCATTAGATAATTATCTAACAATACTAAAAAATATTATTTTTAGTGATATTTTATTATTTATTCATTTTAACCGAATACGGGTTTTAAGCACAATGAACTTAAAAAATGTTTACCATATTCTTGAATGTGATAAAGTGTAGAATTATATAATTATCCTGCTTCCAGCTATTCTATTTTTCTTTTCGGTTCTTTTATTTTACAAAATAATTCAACCACGACCTTGAAAAGGCCCAGAAAAAAATTTTCTGGACCCCCACTAATTTTAGGTACGAACCGCCATTGGGTATGAGTATGGTATTTTTGGTGTTTAAAGACTCAATAAAGTAATAATCTGAGTGCGTAGTCTAATTAAAATAAAATATAGGAATAGTTTTTGTGTGTAACTTTAGGCTTTAGAGGAAGGCACGCGGATTGCGCTTCCTCGAATCGGTTAATTTGATAATTGAGGTTTGTAAGTTACGGTAAATGGTCCGAGTTTTTTTATATCACCAACCATTGGTCCACGGGATGGAAAATAAACGGGGTTTTGAAAACAAAAAAAAAAACATACTTCCCTTATAGGCACAGTATCGAATCGGTTTAATGTGATCGTTTGTCCTAAAAATATTACCTAAAAGTTTTGTCTGAAACAATTTTTTATATGATCAACCCTTACGGTAATGGATGACCAAAATTTTGCTAGAATTGAAAGAAGATGGGGCTTGTCGTACGCTAAACCTGTGAAACTTTTATTTTTACGTCCAACCGTTGTCGTATTGAGTAAATTTGAATTTTTTTCTTAACTTTAACGTGGAAAAAATTTTTTTTATCCCCTATTTAGCACCGATGAAATTTACCTCCGCCTTCCGGCGTGCCGAAAGGGTTTTATTTTTAAAAAATATATAACATTAATTTATAATAATAACGCGCTGTAAAGCAGCAAGGAGCCTTTAGTATATCTTTAATTCCCACACTTTTAAACAGAGTAAAAACTCGATTTAAAAAACTAAAATCAAAATTTTATAAAAATTTGTTGTACACAACTTCATTCGATATTAAAAATTTCCACCTATGAAAATTTTATTTAAAAAAAAAATACATTAAAATATTGTAATTATCCTATCGGCACGTACTGCGTTACTTTCTTAGTAAATCAACAATAAAAAATTGTGAATATGACGTAATCAAACAATTCCATATTCCGAGATTTTTTCTATTTAAATAAAATATATTTAGCCCACCGTGTCGGTCTATTGATAAACTGGTAGATGCAAATCAGTCGTTTAAGAAAGATTCTGAGGTTCAAATCCTAGTAAAAGTAAGTTGCTTTTATATGAATTTAATACTAGAAAGTGGATCCCGGTGTACTTTAGTGGTTGGGGTTCAATTAACCACACGTCTCAGGAAGAATCGGCTTGAGTCTGTACAACATAACAACTAATTTATACAGGGTTATCATAAAAGAATGGTGCGGTTTCAGTAATTCATATAGGAAGATTGTAGGGAAATTTCAAGATGTTATATTAGTATCCCTGAAAGCCTCCAACCCAAAAGTTTATCAGCAGTTGTAACCACAACGTCAGTTCTTGTATTGTTGTTGCGGTGAGTTTAGTGAGTTACTATGTTCTCGGATAACGACAAAGAAAAGTGTGTTTTATTGATGGCCGAATTAAAATCCGTAATTTTAGTTCAACGTGCGTTTCGACGTGAATTCGGAAGAGATCCGCCGCACAAAAATAACATAACACGTCGGTTCAAACGATTCGAAGAAACCGGATCGGTTAAGAAACAGAAATCAACCGGAAGACCAAGTGTACCGGACGAAACGGTTGAACTAATTAGACGATCGACAATTAGAAGTCCTGGGAAGTTCATCCCCCGTCGAAGCGTCGAATTAGATATTCCAAAATCAACAGTTCACAAAGTTTTACGTAAAAAACTGAAATTTCACGCTTATAAAATCCAGATACTGCAGGAATTGAAACCCGATAATGGTGTAAAACGTTACGATTTCACTGTTAAAATGTCGGACAGAATAAGTGAAAACGAATCGTTTTTAGACAATATAATTTTTACAGACGAAGTTACATTCCATGTGAATGGATGAGTTAACAGATACAATTCACGAATATGGGGCTCTGAAAACCCACACGCAATTATTGAAAAACAACGCGATTCGCCTAAAGTAAATGTTTGGTGTGGTGCGATGAAAAATCGTATAATAGGGCCTTTCTTCTTTGCTGAAAAAACAATTTATGTAGTTGTGTATCTTGAGATGTTAACCGATTATTGCTTTCCTCAGCTGGATGAACTCGAAAATAGTCATTTCCAACTTCATTTCCAACAAGATGGTGCTCCCCCGCACTTCAATGGATTGGTCACGGACACTTTGAACGAAAAATTTGGAGATCGATGGATAGGCCGTACTTTGGCCTCCAAGGAGTCCAGACGTGACACCTTGCGATTTTTTCTTGCGGGGGTACATCAAAAGCGTTGTTTATACACAAAACATTCGCAACCTAAACCGTTTAACAAACAGGATTAATGAAGCAATGACAACCATTAACGAAAAAATGTTAATTAATGTTTGGAGAGAAGTTGAGTATCGTTTGGATATTTGTCGAGCGACTAACGGCGCATATATTGAAATTTATTTATAATGTAAAAAAATGTTTGAGACGACAAATTTGAAAAATAAAAACATAAACTGTAAGTAATTCTGTTTTAATTTAAACCATGTTCAAAACCGCCCCATTCTTTTATGATAACCCTGTATAACATACTTTCATTAGAAGGATTGCTTTTTGTTCACTATTTGAACAGATTGGAATGCACACATAAGAGAAATAAAAAAAATATTTAACCGTCGACTTCCTATATGTATATTCTATCTTTTCCATACGGGACGAATATTTCGGCAGAACATTCTTCTAACCGATTTTTCAATTCTTCACTCGTTATCATATTTTTAATGAATGAAAAAAATTTTTTTTGATAATTTATAACATCCAAAAAGAATTTTGTAGATGCTTCAATAAAAGTAAGGTCCGTTTTTTTAAAAACACGTTCATGCAAGTATATATATATATATATATATATATATATATATATATATATATATATATATATAAAAACAAGAAAGACGATACATACTATCGTGTAGCTAATGTCCCACTGGCCTGTAATACTCGTGTAAGCAGCACAGTTTTGTATTTATACTTACCATACAACAACATACAATAAAATCTATTGCTAATATCCTACCTAGTAGTAAATATCGAGCTGTATAGTTTTATACCGTAACCAATAACCCGACTAACAAAACCCCTCCCCTACACACGCCTAACTTAGTGTTCATTTGATTCCCCAAACCGCATAGCCTGCTACTCAATGCGTCTGGTATAAGAGAAAGAAAGAGAGAATAATATGGTTTGCCGTATGTATGAATACGTGTGTGAGTAAAGTATTGGAGGGGTGGAGCGGGTATGAAAAGAAGCTAAGGAAGTGTAATGAATAGAATTGTGGTGGGGGGGGAAGTAATTCTGTTGTGTATGTGTGTGTGTGTGTGTGCGCGCGAGTGTGAAAAGAATGTTGGAAGTACTGCTATTACAATTCTAATACTTTATATGCTATATGTATTGGTATCTTCCGCGGTACAAATTAGTTGGATACGATGACCTGAGGCGCTATCTAGGAGGTATTAAATTAAATAATAAAAATCCACATAATCACTTCAATGCAGTAATATTATTGTACGATATTTAAAATTTAAATTATACGAAATTTAATTAGAATATAATTTTTATTCTTGATATATTTTTTTTTTTTATTTCATCTAAAATAAAAAATAAATTAACATATTACTAATCGATTTGTATCTAATTTAAGATAACGACATTTACTGAATTTATAAATTTTTTTATTCATATTGTAGCACAATTATATATATTATATAAATCATGACAGGATGATTAGATGTGTTACTCCATGTATAATAAAAAGGAATTATCTGGAATTTCCCCAGAAGATTCAAGGGAAACCATGGATAAAACTCGATAGAACAAAATAAAATTTATAAACTCTGTTTTAATTTTAAAAAATCTGATGTGTACACGGCATGACTTCCTTATATGTCTATTAAATTACATACACACATTTTTAAAAGTACATAAAATTTTATTTTATTAATAACTTCTGATTTTATTATTATTATCATATTTTTTTTTATATCAGAAGTTAAAATTATTAATAAAACAATATATTTAAATGAAAAAAAAAAGTTAAAAAAAAGGAGAAGAAATCTGATTTGAACCGATATACCTTCCACTAAGATTCAAATATTTCATTCATTAAAATTTGAATTGGCTATAACACTGGAACCGATGAAAATAAGTACCACTTATGATATATCGTTGAAAATAGTTGTGTATTGTTGAAGTTAATAATAATTAATAAATTAATATGTTTAAATTAAAAAAAAGGAAAGAAGGTGGATTTCAACTGATTACCTTCCTCTTGTAAGAACCAAATATTTCATTAATTAAAATTTTATTTGGCTATAACACTGTTATAGCCAAATATATATTAGCCAAATAATATAGTTATATATCATTGAAAATAGTTGTATATTGTTGAGGTTAATAATTATTAATAAATCAATATTTTTAAATTAAAGAAAAAAGGAAGAAGATGGATTTGAACTGATTGCCTTCCTCTTGTTAGATCCAAATATTTCATTAATTAAAATTTTATTTGGCTATAACACTGGAACCGATGAAAATAAGTACTGCTTATGATATGTTGTTGAAAAGTTCTCACTGAGGGCTTATTACAACAGGTAACAAAATCCAAATTTTTTGGATTTTAGGTTTTTTTGATATTTTTGGTCTAGTCAATTGTAATCAAAAGGGGAGGTGCACAATTAGATGTTACAACAGTCCTAAATCCAAAATTTCAACATCCTATGGCTAATCGTTTTTCAGTTATGCGAGACACATATGTAAGCTGTCACGTCAAAACTTGTGAAAATGGATTCAGGGATGGTGAAAATGTATATTTCCATTGAAATCTGTAAACCGAAAATTTTCATGATCACAATACTTATTTATTTATTTCAAACAAGTAAAAATAACAATAAATGTCTTTCTAAATAAATAAATGTATTTAAAAATAAAATAAATGTCTTTCTAGAAGCCTTATACGGTTCACAAAAACATTCTCTAGTAAAAATATTAACAAAGTTGAAAAACAAACTCTGAGAAAAATATATGATCTAAAATATAATAATGGAATGTTCCAAATAAGAAAAACAGGAGAATTAATCAAGCAGTAGAAAATATTGAAACAAAAATGAGGAAAAGAAAGATAAAAATCTACGGTAATCGATGTAAAATGAACAATAATGACTGACAAAAATCATTATTAAATTTATTAATAAAAAAAAAAAGAATAAGAAGAAAATTCAAAACCAAATTGGTACAAACAGATCGAAAAAGAAATCATGTAACTATAGATAAAAAAAAAATATATATATATGTAAAAAAGAAATATTTAGAAAAATTGGTTGATGAATCTAAGTTTTAAGAAAAAAATAAACTCTGAAAGAAATCTAGAGTTGAGCAAAGAAAGAAGAAGAAAAAACAACCAGAGATAATGAGGAAGTTTTGAGGGAAAGAAAAAGCTACATTATGTAAACATTGTGCAAAGATGAACAAAATGAACAAAAAATAAAGTTCTACGCTGATTATATAACAGGCGAAACAAAGTACATGATAATTCACGTTAATTTGATTATTATTAGCTTTTATTTAAAAACTTATCGACAGAATTTAGTTTCTACAAAAAGAAATATTTTAATTTATTTTTAAATAATTTATTGGAAAATCTTTTAGACAGTTAAATAATCTATTCAAGATAAAAATAGGCCCTCTCTTTAAGTCCAAATTATTGTTCTGTGTAACATGTAAATCGTTTTACAATCCTATTTGATGAAACTGATTTTTTCCTTCAAAAATTACACTTCTTGTTCTTTTCTCAACCCAAGGTTTGGTGAGCTTCTCTTGAACTCATCCGTATCTTCCAGTATGGTCTCTCCACCCTATAACGTTAATGAATCCTCTCTACTGCCTTAATCACTATTTTGTAGTAGAATTCTGATTAATAATACATCCTATCCATATCCAGGTAATCTACACATATTACATGAACAAGGAATTTAGCTGACTGTAGCCCTGAAATAAGAAAGCTACACAATATATCTGTTTAATTCAAAAAATATCATACAAATCAATCAAATTTCTTGTAATTTAAGTAATAGTGCTATTTTAAGAAAACGTACTTGCATCACTGATCACGTCACACAAAAGTTTTTAATAGCAGTAAACAGTTTTATAACAGAAATTTTAAAAATTTACTTTTTTTCAATAAGGAAGAATGGTTCAAAAAATTATTTTTTGATCCACTCTTTTTTTTGTAGTTTCCATTGTTCCTTCCAGGCAAGTGTTTAGAAAGATCCTGTTTTTTTACCCGTGGAAGAGCAAACCAGCCACTCGTAACATAATCCATGTAATGTATTATGAAGTACTATCTATATAAAGAATTGATCAACTGTTTATTTTATACTAACCATAATTAAAATCTTAGCTTTATTTTAATTAAAAATACTAACAGGGGGCTGAGGACCTTTTCTTTATAAGAAAAACAACTCAGACATTTTTTTAAAATTTAATAGAATGTACTACAACTAGTCTTTGTGAAAAGAAAGTTCATCCACTTGACAATGGATATCAGAAAATTAATTCAACGTTTTAAAACAACTTTTACAGAAAAATAATAATTTAAATTTAAAATAGAATTGTCCCATTTTTGGAGAAACAATATTTTTTTAAATTGCTTAGGTCATATTTTGAAAAAAATTAAAGAGAACAGTTATACCTAACAAAAAATAAGCTCAGATTATCCTCTAAAATAAACATTCAATAATTAACAAGACAAATTAATGTACAGAAAAAATGTTTCATTCAATGATAATGAAACTTTTTGAGGGTCAAGTCAGCAACCTTGGGAACACATTTAATCAGCTTTCGATCATAATTAATCTAAACAAAACCTCTTTTGTTGATTTCAAAATGTCACCTCCACCTGAAACGTGTACGCCGTTAGAGCAATGTTCAGTGATACAATTTTTGCTATCAGAAGGTGTGAAACTGGCAGAAATTTACTCAAGAATATTGATACAAAATGGTGGAAAGTGTTTAAACTGCAGTAATGTGTATAAGTGGGTGGAACAATTTAATTCAGGCAGAACAAGTGCGACTAACTGAAGACCAGTTGAAGTTTCGACTACTGCACTGCAAAATCACATAAACAATCTTATTCACAAAGACAGGCGAGTCGAAATGTCCCAAATTGCTAGTTTGTTTAGTATTAGTGTTGGAACTGTGTATTCAATCATTCATGACGTGCTGAATTATCACAAAATGTGTTCAAGACGGGTTCCAAGATGATTGACTCAAGCCCATAAAGACACCAGGAGAAATGTTCGAGAAGCTGGGTTCAAAAGTATTCTTCTTACAGCCCAGACCTTGCCCCGTCCAATTTTCATTTATTCTGCCCACTCAAACGCTTTACAGGGCAAGAAGTTCGACGACAACAAAGCAGTACACGAATGGTTTAAACAGCAAGGTAAAGACTTCTACGATCCAGGAATCAAAAAGCTCACAACATGGTGGGACAAGTGTTTAAATGTTACTGGAGACTGTTGAAAAGTAGCGTACACGTTTCATTGTCATTGAATAAATCATTTTTTCTCTACATCAATTTGTCTCGTTAATTATTGAACATTCCTCGTAGATTGAATAACTGCAACATTATCAAGACTAATTTATAAAATTTATTTTGAAATAAAATTTATTCGATATCCATTCCACTATTTCCTAAGTGTAGAATCACTCAACCTCGAAAAATAATTTCAACATATATCAATCAGGTCTATCAGTTTGTGACATGCATAATGAAACTATCTCCTACACATAATAATGCAAATCTTCCGAACATTGTTACACATTTCACATCGTAATGATACGATAGATCTTTTGTAAAAAATTATTTTCTCTTTATATTAATATATCTGTTAAAGCAATCATTTCTTAAAAAAGTTATTTGCTAGAATACAGGTGACACTTATCGAAGGCTGCTCTAAGAATATATTTTTGCATAGTAAAATGTTTATTTAAGCGATTATCACTTAAGTTAGTTTGCCCCGCCCTTTATCTCTATGGAATAATTTAGCAAAGAATGAGCATAATATATCGATTTAATTATATAATGAGATGTCATTAAGATGTAAATTTAGCTTATTACATAAATATTTAATTATCGTATTAAGTTAATACACCTTATTAGGAGCTACCACTGCTGACCTGCAAGGGATAGCGATAGCATAACGGCTTACAAAGGTAATTTCTGGGTTCAAATCCCAGATTAGGCTTAACATTTTTCACGTACTACAAAATTCATCTTTTGGCATAAAAAAATAAATAAATAAATACGAGAGGTGTTTGTAACAGAATTTTATAAAAGAGATGAACTAGAATCGTACTAAGACATCTATGGTTAATTAATCACATACCAGAATGATATTTAAAAATTAAAGGAAACAATTGAGAAGAAAAAAATTGCAATCTATTAAATAGATAATTAAGAATTGCAGGGGAGAATAAATCCAGAACATAATATTAAAGTTTAAACAAAAAGTAGCAACTAGTCAATCATGACAGGTCAAAAAAAAGAAGATAATAGCCTCTTATTACCAGTACAAATGAGTAAATAAATAATAATTTTAAGAGTAGTAAAGCTACCTAGCTTTACAGCCAGAAATATGCAAGAAAATAATTACAGCTATGTCAGTTGAAGATTAAAGAATTTTAATCTGCTTGAGTTAGATTCAAACAAACCACTCTGGAATTATAAATTCAATGCTCTGCCACCGAGCTATCGTGATACGTTTAAGAAAATAAAATTAAAAAATATGAACTTGTAAAATTTAAATAACGATTTTACCAACCATAGATAAAAAATAATTAATTTTTAAATATTAAAAACTCTACTTTGAATCAATTTTAGCATTCTAGGTAGGATCTCAATAGCTGCTTACATATACAGTTAATAAAATTATTATTTAAAAAAAAAACAACACAAGTTATTTAAATTATTTTAACTATTATAAAGCAAAAGAGAAAAAGAAATTCTTTAAACCATTCATAACCAAGCACACATATACAAAACAAGAAAACTAGTATGCAAATGAAGGAAACATCCCAAGAGAGATCCTTCATTCCTCACAATATTAAGTAAGTTTGTACGTGATAAGACAAATACAAGCATATACAATGAGAAAGAGATTGTGGGAGGAGAGGATAAAAAGAGAGGAAGAATGACCGACCAAGCTAAGAGAGCAACTGAAATTGTCATAATTAAAATATGACTATTATCTGACATCAATTTATAGTGCTACATTCCGCTATAAACTCATCTTCTTTTGAATACATATATTCAAAATTCTAAAAAGCCACAACATACATGTTAAAATTTTATTAAAATCATACAAACTGTTTTTTAAATTTTTAATTTTTAAGAAAAATAAAAAAAAACAATTGTCGCTCGATTTTTTTTCCTAAAGCTGCTATAATACAAAAAAAAACCTTTGTAAATACCTAAATAATAAAAATGTTTTTCTTCTTTTACCAGAATATATTACCTTTTAAGAAATCTAATCCGTAAAAATATATAAAACAGTAATTGTGCTAACATGATTTTACTTTTAACAATTTAATTTTTTTAAAGAGATCCTGTAACATCAGGTTTCAAAATTCTTTATTTTTTAAGTTTTTTTTTTTATTTTATATTTTGTTATTTTACTTTTTGACTACACTATATACAGATATTTTAAAGACTTCTTTCTAATTAAACCTGCATTATCGAATCAATAAAAACAGATTTCAATCTTCTAAGAAAACACTCATTGCTTGTATCATATCCCAGTATTTTGTCACATTATTAATCAACTTTTGATCAGCATAAATATATATTAAAAAAAAATTCCCTCCAGAAAATATAGCCAAATAAATTACACAGTACAAGGATTTTTTTTTAATCTCCGGGACCACCATTCAGGTATTGCTTCAGAGGATGAGATGAATGACAATTTTCGTAGCGTTTGAAAAATGGCATGCCTGACCAGGATTCAAACATTCCGCTACATTAAAGGCTGCATGAAAGGCTGAGACATTACCACTTGCGCTATGGAGGCCGGCATATGGTACAAGGTTATTAAAAGATAACCTCATGTATTCCTGGAATGATATAGTACTTGAAAACATATGTAGTATATAACTTTTACTTTTCTGTTTACATAGCAATAGAGAAGAGCTATAGATCTAGAAGATAAAGTATTGTAATCAGTCCAATTTGGGTACATGCGGTTTTCACCGGTTCTTGATGTTTTAACACCTAAGGAACTAAAAAAAAAAAGATGAAAATTTTCTGGATGTTAATATTCATATGTACATGTGTGTGTTCGGTGTCAGCCTATAAATCACTTTTTATCTCCAGAACTACTGGACCGATTTTGTCCAAACTTAATCAGATTACTTCTATTTATGGGGCATTGATGCCAATTTATAAATTAAAGGTCAATGGGATGAGGGTGTAGAGCAAGATCATCCTCAGTATCTCGAGATATCACCTAATTAAATCATATTTTGCTTAGGAAAATATTTTAACAATATTTGAAAAAAATATTTTTTTGTGAAATCGCACCCTCACCCCAAAAAATTCTCTAAACTAGTGGCTAAGTGGGCATACTACATCAATAGTATCCCCTGCCACCACAAGGAGTGCTAGTGTTGCACTCCGCCATCTTGGAACTTCTCTTTTTCCATGTAGAAAATTCTCTTTTCCTTGTCTTCTTGAACCGAGAAATTTGAAATTTCATAGGGTTGCCAACTAAATTTTTTCATAAACTTTAAATATTAATTATTTATTTAATTTAATGTAGTTAATATTTCAAAGGTTAGTAGCACTGACGTACAGCAGTTCTAGTCATCTGCTATGATATGACGTCACAGGTGAGCGGCAGAATTATATAAATGAATAATATTTAAAGTGTAAAAAAGTAACTCGGTCTGGCTGGGTCTTGAGCTCGATCGCCTGGTCAACTCAATACCTGGTACGTTAAGCTTCATGCTTACACCAATCTGCTGACCGTACAAGCAAATTTGTTCCATGCAATTGTGAAATTACATTAAATTAGTTAGTGCCAACCATCATCGCCAGTACCGCCACACCCACACAAATTAAATATGTTATGCATGTGTACTTTAGTTAAAATTATTGAATTAAATAAATGAAAAAATATTATAATTAACCTTTTCCCATCACAATGATCCGTGGTTGACTAGCGCTCTGCGAAAATATGTTGGTATCTGATTGCCTCCCTTCATAGTCTTATGCTACTCTCTTGCGAAAAAAATTTCAAAAAATTACAGTATATTAAAGAAATTTAACAGATTCTGACAAAAAAAACGGTTACGATTGAATGTTTTTTATGCCTGTAAAAAAAATTGAAACGGTACAAAAATTAAGATAATTTAATTGTAGAACTTTTTTTGCGCATTTCTACCGCGTTTTTTATTACCGAAATTTTTTTTTTTTGCTTTGTGTTTATGAAACATAGTTTGCTGATTTAAAAAATAATACTTTCAAGCAAATCAATTGAAAATTGGGCAAAATATGATGAAAAACCTGTGTTAATAAATCACAGATTCGTAACATATGTTAGTATAAGTGAAAGTAGATTCAGAAAACTACATTTTATAAACATTCCCACCACTTAAAAGGCTATTCAGATAGACAAAAAACCATTTTTACTGTATACTGTTATTCATTACGAATCGATATGTTACATGTTTACCGATATCATTTGTCCGAAAAGATATTTATAGACCTCAAGTAAAAGTGACGTATTTATGACCACAAATTCCTTCTTTTTTTTGTGTCTCATATATCATATTTATTAAGTGTTTCAATACATCAATATGTTGCTAGTAAGATAAGCTATTTTTGTAAATAATAAATAAATCCGTAATCCTCATAGCAATTATAATACACAAGTCACACACACACACAAGCACATTCTGAGAAAAAAATTGTCATATTCTTTCTAGTCTAAATAAAATATTTTACATCGTATAAACGTCGTTCAAAATTTGTAATAAAACTGATTCCTTTGTGAATATAAAAAAAATAACCGACTTAGATGCCATATAAAGTGATTTTGTAACAGCGTTTTAAAACTGACGCAGTACATAACCAGTTCCACGGCTACATGATCTGAAAAGGAAATAAAATTATAAATTTAGTTGTGTGTATTTGTGTGTGTGTGTAAGTCGTGCAGTAGAAATAACCCACAGTTGTACAGATTTCCCATAACATGGCTTTAACCATATGACAGGAAAGTCCTACAACTGTGTTGTTAGCTTTTTTTCATGTGATTTCTTAGAATAATAATATGATAAAGAACACAGAATAAAAGTTAAAGGATAATTGATTGTACAGATGAGGAAAAAAATACTGGATATAATGGAAAGAAATAAGATAAAATCTAAGCGATCTGAACAGAATGCGGAATGGGAGCGACTTTTAAATTAAAAAAGGAAAGCAATAAACCTCGAGGATAATATAGAAAGTGGCATGATAACTGTAAATAAAGATAGTGAATTGAAGATTAGAAAACAGAAATGGGTTGTATTTTTTTTAGAAAAAATTAAGTGGACCTGTATAATGATGATCCAACCCACAGAAGCCTGGAAAATGAGAACAAATGAAGAAATAAAAACAAATGGAGGAAATATGGAAATGCCCAACTGAAATATAAACTGTACCACTATATCCCAACTGCAGTAATTTCACTGAAATTTTTGATCTTATTATCAAAATTCTGTTTGTTAATTCCAGTACATTGTGTTCTCTTATCTTATAATTCTAAAAAAAAGTGAAAGGCCAGAAAACAGTTGTAAGAGGAAAAATTAAAAAACAAGATGAGTGTATAAAAGACGTATAAATCACTAAGTTTTTTAAATCCATAAAAAGATACAATATAGAATAAAAAAATAATATTTGTTTTTAAAGTAAACATAAAATAACTCAAATTATATGTTAGGTGATTAATATTACAGCTATTTATCAACAGATGACAAGTTCATATTGTTTTATTGTAAAAACATAAAACTACGATATAATAAAGTGAGAAATAACATGCAAAAATGTCAAAATATTGAATAACAGAATTATTATTATTATTATTATAAAATTACAAACAGGATTTACTTTTTTAATAAAATCTTGGAAATGTTCTTTGATATAACTATTTTTATGTGAAAAATGAATCAAACCAATATTATGAAAAAAAAACACACACACACAAAAGAAACTATGTCTGTAAAGACCATCCTACTCTATTACGTGGCTGTGAGGCTTGGGTTTTTTAGGAGAAATAAAACAATGTGTTCTATACAGGCACCAAAAAGAATTTCTTAAGGACTTTAAAGGTGTAACAAAAAGTTTAGAATACCCGATGAAGATGTTAGAAGAGAGTTTCAATAACTGATGCAATAACAAATTATAAAATGAAAGAAGGAACATGTGGAAAAAATGGAGGGTTCAAGAATTCCCAAACAGGCTGTTAATTACGCTCCATTAGTAAGAAGGAAGAGGGGACAATCGAGGAAATGCTGGAATGCCAGAACAAGTCTGTGATCTATAACGTGTCATGGAAATGATGATAAAAAAATACACCAAACAAGTACCCAAGAATTAGAACTATGACCGGTTGACTCAGAGATTAGAATACTGATCAATACTCTAAATAATAATATTCAATTAGTTCTTGATCAAACATAATGATGTACCATTTCAAAGTTGAATGAACATTTTAAAAAAAAATAGTTTTTCCTTCTGGTTTTAAAAAATTGATGGTTAAATCAGCCAAATATACATTAAGTAATTTTAGACTATATGGACTTGAAGGGATGGTATACCTCTGTTATTACACAGGAGTGGTGATGACATTTAGCTTTTATCAAACCATAAAAAGACATGTCAAACCACTGATGAACTTTGCATTTGTAGGATGATCCACTTTTATAACAACCAACTTTTTAAAGAATAAAGTTATACTAAAGCACATAGCATCTACCAAAATCAGTTTTTACAATCTTATCCTGAAAATACAATTCTAACTTACAGTAAATACTGTTTCTCACTGCGGCTGTTAATTCATCATAACTTCAGAATCACATACTTATAACATTCTATTCTTTCAAAAGATTAGTTCTTAAAAAATAAATAAGGGCCGATTTAAAAATTGAATTGAATTGTAGGAGCAAAATTGTTGTTGTTTCGATCAACACTTGTTTTGTTGGTATGAGGATAGTATTTTTAGTGTTAAAAGACTCAATCAAGTAATGATCCGAGTGTATAGTTTAACTGGGGTTAGATATGGGAAGAGTTTTGTGTGAAATCTTCGGTGTTACAGGAAGGCGCTGGGATCTCGCTTCTGCGAGTTGGTTAATTTGATAGTTGAGGGTTGTAAATTATGATAGGTGGTCGTAATTGGAAGAGGCTAAACATAGGTTGTGTAAATACACTGATCGAAATGTCTGCCGAGGCATTTGAATCGGTGTCATCATGAGAGAGGGCAAACCGATGACTGTGACTTGTTATAAAGTTGTGTCTATAAAGAGTGTCTAAAAAACGACCTCTAGTAAAGCCCATCACGGCTAGGAACAGAGGGGGTGCTGTGGCAACCAGGATCGTCACATGGCAGGTGTCTTAGGTGTCTCTTCCTTCAGGGGTCAGGAAGATTTTAAAAATATTTAATAATTTTATAATAATAAAATGCTGCTTCTTGGTGAAGCAATAACATCTCTGCTTTTAATCTGATAGGTTCTGAGTTTGAATCCCAATTATACTTGGTATTTTTTTATGCAACAAAACTCATGTAAAGTGATTATTAATTTGGTGGTACAGAGGGGATAGTTGGAGGTTGTCTTCCCCTAGGAGATCAGATCCAATTACTATAACTTTAATCAAAGCTGTTGTGTTTTGAGAATAAATAAACAATATTAATTTTATATGTTGGTATTGAATAGAAGCCAATAAAAAAATTATGAATGACCAAGAAAAACCCTAATTGTACCTAGTATGTTTTTAAAACAAGCTGTTATGAAGACCTCTGAGAAAGACTCAGAGATAGCAGTGGATGTGACTGCTGCAGAAAAATTACAAATGGAATAAAAAGTATGGAGCACTTGGTGTGAGGTTCGGAAAATGGTGATGGAAGGAGGAATTGTTTATATCAACCACATAACTTGAGATTTTATAGGGAACTATGCAGTCCTGAAAAAGGGAGTTAAGAACCATGGGTTTGGCTTAAATTCATGTAGATCTTCAAGATAGTAGCTTATTTAACATTTTGTTCTAACCTTGTTTAAGCATAGTAACTCCCTTCATTAAATAAAAAGGTTGATAAATACATTGATAAACCTATGTCACCAGAAGAAAGGTTCAGTTTAGCTGACTGATTTAACTAGTTTCATTAACAAAACAATCAGGAACAGTACTGCCCTGGAATAATAAGCTCAGAAGGAAACTGGAATCATATTAACCATGACATATTCTATTGAGAGTTGCATTGTCGTATTAGAATTACAGGTTTTTTGAATAGGTTACACTGTTTAATAACTACTGGTACAATTTCATTACAGAAAAGATTTGGCTCTTTATGAAGCTAAACCATTTAACATAGCACGTATATCTTTGAGTAATTCTACGTTATGGTAATTAAGGTAACAAATAATAAAACTACTATGGTTTGATAGCCAATCCTAATCTGAAAAATATTAATTTATAACTTGTTGTTTTCGTTTTTATGTGGACCAAAAGAAAGATTGCAGGAAACATAAAAGTAAAGCAATTATCAATAACATACAAATAATTGATAAATAAAATAAACTGCTTAACTTACATTAGTACAGGACTGATTGCTGAGAGGTCTTGGTGGCCGATGTTGATTATTATTAGATGTTTGTGTGGTATTTGTAGCGACAGCTGGTGGGGGCCGAAAATAACCAGTATTCGTAGAATAGAGGGTCGGCGTATGTTGCATCTGATGTAGCATAAATGATTACAAGTACCTGGAAAAAAAAAATTATTTAAATTTGTTTCATAAATAAAAAAGGATTAAAACTAATATCTGCTTAAGATACATCTCCATGATTTTATGGAAAATTCCTTAAAAGGTCCAAAATTGGAATAGTATAAATCAGAGATTATTTTACAATTTAAAGAACACACTGTTGTTCACATCTTCAGTAACAAAATACCTATAAGTTTTGTCAAACGAATATTTTTCTCAAGTAATTATTTCACTTCATCTTGAATAATTAAATGCTTAAAGAATAAAAAATTCTTGGGATGGGTTTCAAGACCGTTGACTCAATCTCATAAAGATACCTGGATTCGGATTTGTGTTAGTTTTGTTTAAAATAACTATATATTTTTTCTTGTTTTAGCTAATTTTGCTTCAGAAAAGAAGTTGCATCTATATTTTCTACATCAATAGACCTTCAAACCACTATAATAATCTTTTGTACTATTTTAAAAGGTACTATTTTATCATAAAGATACAAATCAAGCTTAAAAAACGCTGAAAAAATGAATTGCACTTGACTTGTATACTGGGAAAGTTTTGCAATTCATTGCCAGTTTTTTCTCTGGGTGAAAGTGAACATTGAAAACTAAAGTAAAATAAATGATTAAATTTTCCTTTGTAAACTAACCAGATATACCAATAACAGTGGTCTTCCTCTAATTTTATTTATACACAAAGTATTCATAAAAGAATAGTGAGGTTTTGAAAATGGATTAAATGGAACAAAAATACTTATAATTGAGGTTGTTTATTTATTGAATTTATCATCTCAAACAGTTTTTTTTACATAACTAATAAATTTCAATATGCGCACCATTAGTCGTTCGGCAAATGTCCAGTCAATACTAAGATTCTGCCCACACCCAAATTAACATCCTTCTGTTATGATAACAACTGCTTCATCATAAATCCTTTCATTTAAGTGACATATGTCGCATATTTTTTGCGAATAAATAAGTTTTTTAATATCTCCTCAAGAAGAAAAAATCGCAAGATGTCAGGTCTGGACTCCTTGGATGCCAGCAGATAGGTCCTTGCTGGCCTGTCCATAGATGTCCAAATCTTCCATTCAAAACCTGGCTGACGAATGCATTTAAGTGCAGGGGTGCGCCATCTTGTTGGCAATGAATTTGTTATATGTTTTTGAGTTCATTCAGTTGAAAGCAGTAATTAATTAATTAAAGCATAATTTAATTCAGTTAAAGCAGTTTAACAAATTGAGATTAACATTTCCATTAATAGTCTTTTCAGAGATGAAAAAAGGCCTGATTACAAGATTTTTCATCACACTACACCAAACATTAACTTTAGACGTGTCACATCATTTCCCAAAAATTACATGTGGGTATCAGATTCCCATATTCATGAATTCTGTTCACGATGAAGAGTAATTTTATTTTTCATCAGTCAATGTTCTGCTTGATATCTTCAAACTGGATCAACCGATTTCTGTGAAATTTTACATCATGACATACAGTGTAACTATAAAACTGGGAAAGTAATAAAAAAATAAGAAAAGGCATTTAATTTTATCCTCGAAGAAAGTAAATTTTAAATTCCATGCAAATGATGGGAAAATTCCAGCAATTTCATTATAAATTTCTTTTTATTTTGATTCTTTAAAAAATTATTTTTAATAATAGATAAGAAAAAAATAAAATATTTTACAACAATAGTTTGAATTGAGAAATTAATTTGATCATAATAGAATTTAAAAAAAGGAATAACAATATAAGCTTAACAACAGTTAAGAAATGATAAAAAGAATATCGATCAATTCTCTTAATGCATTACGTAAAATTTAATCCATACAAAAATCAATTATTATTAAATTCAGTTTATAAGTTCATAAATAGAAATAATTAAACATTTAAAAAAAAATTATCTTATTAAATACAAACAATGAATAACATTACTTAAAATTTATTATTATTAACTTTTAATACTAGTTAAAAACAATTTAAATGACGATTAAATACTGACTTCATTATAATATGTAATTTATTTACGGTTTAAAAATAAAATAATGACATAATTACAAGGTATATTTTTGGTCTATTTCATAGAATACATGCTTGTAGTTTCCATATTTGTATGTTAATATTGCGTACTTAAAAATAAAATAAACACATTACATAAGTAATTAACGATTAATGATTCTTCAAACAGTACCCTAAATGAAAAAAAAAAAAATAGTAAAAGGGGAGGGGGAAATAGTAAAAAACACACTGAAAAAACTTTTTGTTTTGGAATACAATCACAAAAAAAAAGATTCGTGTAAGAAAAACTACCAAGCGAAACTAGTTTTGAAACACGGGACCTTTGAAATGAAAGTCAAAATTAATTTACAATTACATATCTCCGAATATTCATTTTACCAGTACAAAAATAAGGAATCTACCTGAACAAAACATAATACAATTCTGGGTTGTATAGAAGGGAAAGAAAATCAATAGGAAGGTTAGCTCCAAAAAACTAATATTCCAAAGAATTGATCATGAAGAAGTGGCAGATAGTATCTGCAATATGATATCTGCACGTCTAATGTGGATGAAAGAACAACTAAAAAAAACCACTGAGTCGATAAAGATGCAGTACCACAAGCAACTATCAGCTACCTGTAAATAAGCCAACCAAACAGAAGCTTGCATGATAAATATAAGAGAAACAGATGCCTACCATAATGAGTGGTACAACCAAAAACCAAAATGCCAGACAAAAAGAATGAATCCTGAAACAAGGCACACACAATGTTTTCAGCAATTACTGAGATAATTTTTTTTATTTTTGTCTTCAGTCATTTGACTGGTTTGATGCAGCTCTCCAAGATTCCCTTATCTAGTGCTAGTCGTTTCATTTCGGTATACCCCTGTACATACTACATCCCTAACAATTTGTTTTACATATTCCAAATGTTGCCTGCCTACACAATTTTTTCCTTCTACCTGTCCCTCCAATATTACAGCGACTATTCCAGGATGTCTTAATATGTGGCCTATAAGTCTGTTTCTTCTTTCAGCTATATTTTTCCAAATGATGCTTCTTTCTTCACCTATTTGCCGCCAAAACCTCTTCATTTGTCACTTTATCCATCCATCTGATTTTTAACATTCTCCTATAGCACCATATTTCAAAAGCTTCTAATCTTTTTCTTCTCAGATACTCCGATCGTCCAAGTTTCACTTCTGTTTAAAGCGACACTCCAAACATATACTTTCAAAAATCTTTTCCTGACATTTAAATTAATTTTTGATGTAAACAAATTATATTTCTGACTGAAGGCTCGTTTCGCCTGTGCTATTCAGCATTTTATATCGCTCCTGCTTCGTCCATCTTTAGTAATTCTACTCCCCAAATAACAAAATTCATCTACCTACCTCCATAATCTTTTCTCCTCCTATTTTCACATTCAGTGGTCACTGAGATAATTAATAAAACCTAAGCCTAAAGATTGACTTGAACTGAAACTAATGAAAAATTAGTGGTTTTTTTCTCAGGGAAAAATTTTCCTCATTCACTTCTTTTTTTTTTTTTTTTATTTATTAGTATGACAATAATTTACTCCATGGTAAAATGTTCTGAAAGTAAATTACTCCCGCTGTGGAAGTTCTGCTGAGAATTAAGTTGTCACAAAACACAATGGTCATTCAATAATTAAGACATAAATTGCACTGGAACTAAAATGGTTTATATAAACAACTTGAAATTTCTTTTCACTTTTCAACATATTCTGCATTAAAACTAATAAATTTGTCCCATCTCTGAATCAGCGTTTTTGTCTACCACAAAGAAATCTTTGTCTTTATGTCAAAATCAATTTATCACGTTTTCTTTGATGTTATCATTGTCATTAAACTTCTACCACTAAGCAGCTCCTTGAGCAAACTAAGGAGTAGAAATCTGATGGGGCCAAATCATAACTGTATGAAGGATGAGGTAGTACTTATCGATTCAATTTGTCAATGGTCTATCGAATTATCCGAGTTGTGTAACGCTGATGTTATCATAAAGGAGGATGATGCTTTCGCATTGATATCCAGGGCATGTTTTCAACACTGTTGCCTTTACTTTTGATAAGCATGTCACAGTAGTGTGCACTGTTTTTTGTAAAACATTGATCTTTTAGAAAATAAATAAAAATTGAGCCTTTCACATCCTAAAATATTGTTGTCAGTTTTTTCCTACTAGTGGTTGGGTTCAGAATTTTTTCTTAACAGGTGAACTCTGTGATTTCATTCCGTGCTCTGTCTTTTTGATTTCAGTTCATAATAGTAAATCCATGACTCATCATGGAATAAAATACTATGAAAAAAAAGCATCACTATCCTGCTGATACCATTGTTTTAGATCTGTGTACATGTGAAATCTTACCTCCTTATAGTGTTCTATCAACTCTCTAGTTGAAAGCCGTCTTATGCTTGTTTTAGTACTGTACTAAAACAACGGTACTAGAGCTTTTTGCTCATAATGTTATAAACTGCACCGACACTTACTTGTAAGTTTTCAACTATAATCTATCAGTCTTCTTGAATGAAAAGATTTACGTAAGTTTTAAGTACTGGAGTAAACTTCAATTGGACATCCAGAATAGTGTTCATCAGTCACTGAAGTTTGACTGTCTTTAAATTTTTCTACCCTCTTGTAAAAATTTCTGCCCTTCATAAAACTTTGTCCATATTGTTAGATTGTATAAGAGTGAATGTTAACTGATTTTTCACCTTCAGAAAGTAATACATGGGTCTCTGTATGCTGTTCAATTGATTTGCAAACTTCGAGAGGACTCGCTATCGTAAAATGGAATTTTAAGATTATAAACAAAACAATTTTACTCTAACAGCCAATCAAAAGTCATCACAGGATTACCAACTTACTGTTCTTAAATTATCATAATCCTCTTACAAACTATTTTGCCTCCACAGGTATTTGTGCTTTAGATTATTAAATGAGCTTCATGTAACACAATTATGAGGTACAAGGTTCGACTGATAAATTTTGCCCATATATGGATAGCATGGGAATGAAAAAAGATATTGGAATGAAATAAAAAATGAATAAAAGTGCAATACCTTAGCTACAAAATTCAGTATATATTTTTCAATATAATCTACATTTACACTTTTCCCAACAAATGACTAGTTTTTGCATTTCACCACCGAAAAATTCTGGTGGTCTTTCTCAGATCCAAATGGCCACAGCTTCCTTCACTTCATCGTCGGTGGTGTAATGATTATCTTTGAGATCCTTCTTAAGATGAGGGAAGAAGTGGAAGTCACATGGAGCCAAATCTGGTGAGTATGGCAGATGTGGAATAAGCTCAAACTTCAGCTTGTGGAGAGCCATCAGAGAGTTTGCGCCGTACCCATCGTGCACAGATATTATGGAAACCCAATTGCTCGATAATATGGGCGACTCATTTTTTAAATATATTAAACTGAATAGCGAAGCATCATTGCTGGGTGATTCGCCGGTCACTTTGAAGCTAACCATCCACCTCCTTTCAATGGTTCTCGTCAGTCACAGAAACAGGTCGTCTGTTGTGAGGTGCGTCCTCAATTGTCATTTTACCGGCTTCACAATTGTGAGATTTCAACGCCCACCTATTCACAGTACTCCTGTCAACAGTTTCACTATCGTAAACTGCTTTTAAACAATGAAAAATATTCATAGGATTCACATTTTCTGCTGTTAAAAATTCAATCACTGCGCTCTGTTTTAACCGTGTTGACGTACTGGCTGTACTCGACTCCATTTTAACTGCTACTGAAAATAAACCAGTAAATGGATTCAACACATTATCGCAGGTTTGTAGAGGGGGATTTTAGCTATCACGTGCTGCCACGCCCAACTCGATAGTTCCTTTTGTCTCTGTGTAAGACGCTAGTGTGCAAAATTTATCAGCCGAGCCTTGTAATTCAAGTCAAAGGATGCAATGTTATAAATTTAAAAAAATTATTATTCTATAATTTCCTTAACCTTAATATCTTCTTCAACCAAATAAACACCTCTGCTGTAAAAAATAATACAAATAAAAGCTAGCTATCATTTTACCATGGAGGTTGGAAGAGATAGCACCTCAACCTTACACCTTGGAGGTTCTTTGGCCCTAATCCTGGTTAGACTTGGAAATTTTTTTATAGGCTAATTTAATATTTCAATGCACACGCTTTGAGGTTATGAGTTGAATTAGTCATCTAACAAAAAATATGCCAAAAAAAAAAAGAATTGCATCTGGGAAAGGTTGTAATATTTCTGAAAGTAATTGGGAACTGTGTGAAATTTATGGTTATATACATTTAATTAAAATTTAAACAATTTTTCACTATTTATATGTTATTCATTAGTGTTCTCCGGCTTTAAGCCATTATTTTCCATACTCCTATTTACAATGTAAATCCATGATGTAAATAAATAATCTTGCTTTTTTATCATTATATTCCATACCCATTTTGGCAAATTTGCACTTACAATTTTCTAAAAAAATATTTAGAGACATTACTCTTCTTAATACAATTCTAATTAAGAAAAACACTAAAATTTTAGTATATAAAGAAAAAGGAAAACAGAACATAGGAGGAGGGAAAAAAATCAATATTCTTGCATAAATTATACAATCATAAGAATATTTGTGAATCATTACTTTTACAGTATGAATTTATTAACCAAACTAAAATTAATTAAGAGCTACTGTTTATATTTATTTTACATAGTAATAGGCAGACTAATACCAAGTAAGTTATGTAAGACGTTCAAATATGTATTTTGTACCAAGTGAAACATACCAAACTAGACTGGGATTCAAACTCAGAGCCTTTCATATAAAAGGTAGAGAAGATACCACTCAGCAATAGACATCACCTTTAATGACAAGGGCATCTAATAGAACTTATTTATAAAAATTCTTAGAATATTATTAAAAGGGTCAATAATTGGAATCATGATCATGAATAAAAATATACTTCAGCATGGTAAGCCATCTTAGATCTGCATTTAAAAAACAGCAAAAATATTCTACAGTTATAGAAAACTACACATAATAAGATGTAAGAAACCATATTAGATAGGTCGATCATACAACTAAGAATCTTAAAAACAATTTGTTAGCTGCAATAACTAAAAACATTGCAGATGGCCCAACATGAAACAAAAACCATATCTGTAACCAGAATAACAACAAGCATCCCATGCTAGACTTATTAAGCAAAATGAGAAGTGAAGTGGTTACCCATTGTTTTCTTCAGTGAGCTAAACATACAAACTTAGCAAAAGCATACATGCATAGCTCGATATATTTCAAATTAATCATACAAAAATGTACAATATGTACTTCTCTATAAGTGAATATCATTACTCTAAGGGAAAGCAACTCTAATTAATACCTCAGATTCATAAGAAATATGAATCTGGATGTTTGTTTGTCCACATGAAGTGGACATCACCACCCTTATTGAATGAATGAAACTTTTCAACTAATAAATTTAAAAATTCCATAACAATTTTCTCAATACCATAATCTTCAAACTTCCACATTTGTTTCATAGATATTTTGACAGGCCTATACCAGAAATCCATTTCAATTACAAGCAATCTATCTTTGCTGTTTTCTTCCTCCAATACCCCAAGCACGTAAAGATGAGATTAGACAAGGTTTTATAAATAAGGGAAAGTTGGCTTTATCCAGTCCAACACCTCAGTCAACTAAAGGATGAACTTGGCTTTTTTGCAACTTTTGTGTAAGAAGTCAGCCATTACGTACTAAATAAAGAAGCAGCTGAATCAATAGAAGGTGATAGAATTATTCTACTGATGGTAACAGCTGATGCAATTCTCATAGTACGCATCCAAATAAGAATAAAGAAAAAGATAGAATGAGAGAGGGATGATCAACTTACAAAAGTACATCTGACTGGAATAGTTTGCTATCTTATCCAGGAACAACACACTCTAGACGACTTTATAAATAAAAGTATTCATTCTGTTAATCATACTTTTCTATAAAAGATGATTTAACAGTCTGAGAGTTACTTTTCAATGTTATCTCACAGTAATTTATGCCTGTTATTTTTGTTATAGAGAACCCTGCAAAGTTGAACCCAAAGAATTGAAAATTTCTACATTTTTTATCTTTTTCTCCCTCCACAAAAAAAAATCAGCAAAGATAATTGCCAAATAATCATATTTATAAAAAAAGTTAATGTCACTAATAATACTCTTTAGTATATTTCTTACACGTTTCTTACACGTATATGTAAGAGGTTTATGACAACACTGAGACAAAAGTTCAATCATCACAATGGATTGGCAAAGGATCTCCATGCACAAAGAAAGCACGTAAGTCTCGATCCAGTGTCAAAGTGGTGCTCTCTGTTTTTCCGATTTTAATGAATTGTAGATTTTGAATTCTTGCCTCAATGTGAAACAGTGAACCATTGTGTACTATAAAGGCGTTTTACAAAGGTTATGTGAAAAAAATCCGGAAAAAGAGACCAGAGTTGAGGTGAGACAACTCATGGTTCCTTAACCACCAAAACAATGTGCCCGCACACTTAGCTTTGTCAATTCGTCAGTTTTGTGCCAAGAATCAGACTGCCTTCCCTCAGCCTCCCTATTCACCAGACATGACTGCTTGCGATTTTTTCTTGATTCCGAAATTAAAATCAGTGATGAAAGGATGCCGTTTTGAGACTATTGATGATATTAAAACAAATTCATCATGGACCTTAAAGGTCATTTCAAATAAAGCTATCCAAGACTTCTTCGCTAAGGGGAAACATCTCTGGGAAAAGTTTGTGAATAGAGGACGGGAAGGGGTCAGGGACCAATAAGCTGTAAAATTAATAATAAAAATTAAAAAACTAAAGTTCTGTTATTTTCTGAACAAACCTCATATTATCTGAGGAAACAGCAGAAAAAAAGAAAATCCCTTTAAATCTTGTAGCATTTCTTTTATTATTTTTTCTGGTAAAACCAAAAAGTAACAGCATAGATATCAGCTATGGTGGATGATAAGGTGTAACAAATTTGAATAATACCATTTACGAATTACTGGAAATTCATAATTAATCTTTAAACCGAAACTTACAACAAAATTATAATTATTCATAAATAGGAATTAAAAGACAGTGAACTACTCCAATGAATCCTGATTAATCGAAATCCCTCTATGATTGGATCTTCCCTTTTTTCCCCTTTACTTATCCTTTATTCCTTCTTGCTCAAATGACTGTCATGAGATTGGGTCAGTAGTTACCCTGGTTTTATCGGTTATGTCATACTGTCACCTTTCAACAGACTTTGGATTGGTTGATTTAATAAAATTATATAGCAGCACTCTTTATCTATGGTATTAACCAAGGACTGTTTTATATTCAGGGGTTATACAAAAAGCTGTACTACTATTGGCTGAGGTGTGTACTGATTAAAACCAGGTCTTCTGGATCTGTATAAATACAGTGTTATCATAAAAGAATGGTACGGTTTCAGTAATTCATAGGAAGATTGTAGGGAAATTTCTAGATGTTATATTGGTATCCCTGAAAGCCTCCAACCCAAAAGTTTGTTTATCAGGAGTTGTAAGCACAACATCAGTTCTTGTATTGTTGTTGCGGTGAGTTTAGTGAGTTACTATGTTCTCGAATAAAGACAAAGCAAAGGTGTTTTATTGATGGCTGAATTAAAATCCGTAATTTTAGTTCAATGTGCGTTTCGACGTGAATTCGGAAGAGATCCGCCACACAAAAATAACATAACACGTCGGTTCAAACGATTCGAAGAAACCGGATCGGTTAAGAAACAGAAGTCAACCGGCAGACCAAGTGTACCGGACGAAACGGTTGAACTAATTTTACGATCGGCAATTAGAAGTCTTGGGAAGTCCATCCACCGTCGAAGCGTCGAATTAGGTATTCCAAAATCAACAGTTCACAAAGTTTTATGTAAAAAATTGAAATTACACGCTTATAAAATCCAGATACTGCAGGAATTGAAACCCGATGATGGTGTAAAACATTACAATTTCACTGTTGAAATGCTGGACAGAATAAGTGAAAACGAATCGTTTTTAGACGATATAATTTTTACAGACGAAGCTACATTCCATGTGAATGGATGTGTTAACAGACACAATTCACGAATATGGGGCTCTGAAACCCACACGCAATTATTGAAAAACAACGCGATTCGCCTAAAGTAAATGTTTGGTGTGGTGCGATGAAAAATCGTATAATAGGGCCTTTCTTCTTTATTGAAAAAATAATTAATGGAGTTGTGTATCTTGACATGTTAACCGATTATTGCTTTCCTCAGCCGGATGAACTCGAAAACATTCATCGACTTCATTTCTAAGAAGATGATGCTCCCCCGCACTTCAATGCATTGTCACGGACGCTTTGAACGAAAAATTTGGAGATCGATGGATAGGCCGGCAAGGATCCATACTTTCGCCTCCAAGGAGTCCAGACCTGACACCTTGCGATTTTTTCTTGTGGGGGTACATCAAACGCGTTGTTTATACACAAAAAAATTCGCGACCTAAATCACTTAAAAACAGGATTAATGAAGCAATGACAACCATTAACGAAGAAATGTTAATTAATGTTTGGAGAGAAGTTGAGTATCGTTTGGACATTTGTTGAGCGACTAAGGGCGCACTTATTGAAATTTATTAATTATGTAAAAAAAAGTTTGAGACGACAAATTTGAAAAATAAAAAACATAAACTGTAAGTAATTCTGTTTTAATTTAAACCATGTTCAAAACCGCACCATTCTTTTATGATAACCTTGTATAATTTAACATAACCATACAGAAATGTGGCAAGTCATAGATTATAGCAAATAATTCCAAAAAAATTAGTCTCCTCAAAAGAAATTACTTAACGAATGTTACTTTCTACTTAGGTCACTTATAGCAGTATAAATAATGTTAAAGTTTTTTGTTTTTTTTTTTAAATTGATATGCATATAAAGTCTCGTGCAAATTAATTTAAACAAGAGGTAAAGTTTAGTTAGTTATGTTGTATCACTGATTCCAGATGTAGTACAGCTGTTTCCCTCCATTTCAAGTATCGCCTGAAAATATCTTTGTTTTGATAGGTTTTATGTGTTGCTTACCTATTTTATTTTGTTTTCTTCTAGTGTAAATGATTTTGTTAATAAATTTAAAAAAGTAGCAATATGGATTTAAATCCTATGAAAAGAAGCAAAATAACACTCAATGAACATACTCATGACTCAAAGACAGGTAGCAGCAGAGTGTAAGATTAGTATAGGTGCAGTTAATAAGATAACTAGACAAAATCTTGAGATGTGTACAATTTCATACAAATGAAAAGGTCACTAAACATAAGACCACATTACAGGTTGATGGTATTTTACGTAGAATAAGTAAAATTAATCCTCAGAAAAATAGTTTTAAGTTACAAAAAAACTTAGAATCAGCTGGTATGAAAATTCACAATTTTACTATACACAAGACTTTGGGAAGCGATCACAAGGCACAAACACCTATAAAAAAACAACTTTTTACAAACATCATGAAGAAGAAAAAGCTTCTTTGAGTCAAAAAATACAAAAACGGGAGTGCTGAGACTTGGAGAAAAGTCCTTTTCTCTAATGAGTCATTTTCTAGTTCAGGGTGTAACCATGTCACACACGTGAAGAAGCAAAGATGAGAGGGTTTAGCCAAAACACATCAAACAAATTATAAAGCATCCTTTAGAGATGTTTTGAAGATGCTTCAGATATTCTGGACCTAAAATTTTAATACCCATCTCTGGGATGATGAAAAATGAAAAGTACATCCCATTATTGGAAAATAGGGCTCTACCGGAACTTCAAAACTTCAGATTTACTTGGAGTCGAAAACACTGTTTTGACGTGAAATGTCTTGAAAATCACACCGAAACATACGGTTAACAGAACAGAGATTTATAGCACAACGAAAAGGTCTATATCATCCTGCCTTAATAACTCCCTAACTATTAGTCTCAGAGACGTAAATACGGTGTAATTTTATAACTTACATGGTCATTTCGCCAATACGACTTTGAGTTACCATCACTGGCGAGCAGGTTGGCAGAGAGAGGGAACAACACAGATCGGCCAAAACTAACGCTCTCACTAATTTCCATTCAATGTAGCTCATGACTAAAAGATGTGATAGTACAATGATTCGTGTGTTTGTGTTTAGATTTTGTTTAAATAGATCGATTTAAGTAATAATAACAGTATTTTGAACAATATTTATGTGTAAAAGTAAAGTAAATTTGTAAGAGTATAAAAATTCAATATGTTAGCCTCAGCCCAGCGCAAAAGCCAACCAGAAATATAAATTACGCATATCATTAGAAAGAGGAGATTATGAGCCATGCACAGGTACCCTAAATGTCTAGTGCCAAGCAAGTGGGACTGTTTCAGAAGCATTGCAAAGCTGACACGACGTGCTCAGTGAATGACGCTGATGGAGCAAGCACCTCTACTGCTGCTGTACCCAAACTAATGGACATAAGAGTGAAGATAACACCTGTACATCTATCGAAGACGTCCAGGCTGACAAATATCAACATCAGTAGAACTGATGCGATACAGGACCACTGGACAAACACTTAACGTTGAAATAAACATCATTTACCATCTGTTTTATGTTAAAATTAAATTTAGTACGCAGTCAATATCTCGTCTCATTTTTATTTCAATCTAATACACTAAAAGTAACTCACTTACATATAGATTGACCAGTTTATCTATAGAGTTGGCCAAATGAATGAAATAAAATTTTCCATCAGAGACTTTCAGTTTTATTCAAAAAATACGATGATGGCTCTCCTATTTAACTCTACAGATAAGTTGGTCAGTCTGTAGCTCAAGGAACTTCATAAAAAATCTGTAATGTTTCACATTAAACCAATGGGCATGTGCCCCGACACAGCCCCACCCAATTTTTTCAACAAGATTTGGTCCCCTGCCACTCATCAAAGAAAATTAAGCTTTTCATGTCTCAAAAGGGGATCACTGTTTGGACTGGCCTGGAAATTCGCTAGATCTGAACCCAACTGAAAATTTGTAGGCAACTGTGAAGAAAAGACTGCACTATCAAAGAGAAGATGATTTGTGCTGTCATAAAAGTGTGGTTTCACAATCAAGAAATTAAAGAAATATATAAAAAAACTTATTGATTCAACACCTAAAATAACTGAAACGTTTATTAATGAGCGAGGACGGCATATTAAATACTAAAAAATACTGTAATAAACACTGACATCTTTGTATGTAATAAATTTAATTAATTTTGAAAATATACTCTTGTTCACATTAATTTGCACAGGACTGTACATAATAGAACAAAAATATGTAAGCAAACTTACAATGAAGAGATGAATATTTTAATAAAGATGAAAAAATAAAAATGACTTCTAATATTGAACACAGTGCTTCTTCTGCATCCTATTCAACCTGGAAATATACACAACAAATATTATAAATAATACAGATTACAAAGTTAATCAAGGATGTACTTAGCCAAGGAACCAATAGTTGTATAATATCAAGGACTGTAAGGAGGATAGATAATGCTGCCTCGTCGGTAAAGTCATTACTGTAGTCACTGGTACATAACAGAATCATGTGGCTAAATACATGAAGCTTTATGATGCACCAATAAAATTTATATAATATTACAAAATTCTATATTAGTATATATGAATGTATACTTTCTTTAGTAATTGGACATGATAAAAATTTTAACACCTGGTTAAAGAAAAGTAACTGATGGCATAATCTCTGAAATATTATTATTATATCTTAAATTTTTTTTTTTAAATAAACTGAATCTAAAAATAACTTAAATTAATTATTTACGTGAATTTAATTACAATTTTTCAGTTACGTATCGTTTATCATTTAATTAATAAATTAGATAACAGGGTAATTTTTAAAACTGTTGTTAATGCTTGATAAAGATTACACTTACTCAAGCATTGAAATATCACTTACTCAAACATTCATCTCACAAGATGAACTGATAATGAGGGCCTAAAAAATGAAATTCTGTCGTTTTTTCATTTAAATCCTGAGTGCTTGCTAATAAATCATAAAAACCTGAATATATTATTTGAATTTTTTTTGTAAAATTGTGGAAACAATAAAAAGGCTTAATAACCATCGAGTAATAATGCTATAAAGACAAACAAACCATTCAATTAAAACAATACAAAGAATATGAAAGATTCATCTATGCATAACTGAAACTAAAACAAAAGATATGTAAAATCCTAGAAAATCCTTAGGAAATTAATGTTCAACGATCAAGACAGATGCTTGTCTCTAATGTACAACGGAGCTGTTACATGAAAGTGGTTTATATATCAAGAGAAAAAAAAACAGAATTGAAAACATCTTGTGAATCGGTTGATCTTTTAGATGATCAACGTAATATATCGTTTGGTCACATCTATACCAGATTGAAGGCTCATCACAATTTAACAATAAATTAGCAACAGAACAGGACCCAAAGTCAAAGAAAGGAGTTATGAACCATATCAAGCACCAATAATGCTGTAGGCTTATTTTGGAGTAAATAATGTGTAGTAAGTACATCATCCAGTAGTGTACAGACTGATACAAGGTAAAATCATATCATGCAAGTGTGATCCATACCCCAACGATAAGACTCTAATGATGTCCAACATTTTAGGACACTACAGTTTCACCCACTTTATATATGACATGGAAGTTAAAAGTTAATCGAAGAAGAATCCTATAAGTTTAATCTGCAAATATACATCAATTGGACTGCCGTTCACTAGTAATTGGAAGATAATTATTTTTCAGACAAAAAAAAGAAACACACATTGTTTTTTCAGAAGAGAAAGAAAACTCTATGATTTTAGACCATATTTTTAAATGTGTTATGTTTTGCAGCAGTCTTTCAATAGAGAGTGAAGACATTGATGCAAAAGAAATTACAATGAACAAAGGACAAAATATGTTTGTGACGCAACATACAATAATATGTGGCAGCACATAATATTGTGCTCAGTACAATGTATTTTCTAGGATAGTACCAGATTCTGTATTTGATATATGAACATGGAAATAACGATTACTTAAAGATCACTTGATAAAGGCCAACATATCAATATGCTACTTCTTTAGTGAATTTTAAACACCCTTCTGCCAGGTCGTGTTATATACAATTGCTGAATCAAAAATTATTGTAGAATCAGAATATATAGGTTTTTTTTCCAGCTAGACCATCTACCACCATAGAGATATTAAGAACAGACCCTATTTCAAGTACTGGCGATAAAGCATCATTGCATCAGAGTACATATGTATTACAGCCAAGGTTAAATACGACCAGGTTCTCCCTGCTATCCAGAGGATATCACTTATAACGATGAGCCATTCACCCATCATACAATCCTCTCAAAGAAAGAATTTAATAAAGAAGAAAGAAAAATGGGAATTTCGGAGATAGTTTACACTTAGATTATTGGTTGTAGTTCGGAAAGTCTTGAAAAGGTCTATGAATGTATTTATTTGTAAAATGTTTTGTATTTGTATAAAATAGGAAAAGTATAGGGACAAGGGAAGCAATTTTAGGCCTCATATTAACAGTAGAAGGAAGATTAAAGAAAAACAAACCAACAAACTTGGCATTTATAGACCTAGAAAACGCATTCGATAACTTGGACTGGAATAAAATGAATGATAATCCTCCACTCACAACTGGGAATAGATCTTTCTCCTGCTATATACAGAGCTGTTTACCACACAATGTATTCAATTTACACTGTTTCACAAACATAAATTACAATATACAACAATTATTATTAATATATTAATATATTATTTTTTGTCTTCAGTCATTTGACTCGTTTGATGCAGCTCTCCAAGATTCCTTATCTAGTGCTAGTCGTTTCATTTCAGTATATCCCCTATATCCTACATCCCTAAAAATTTGTTTTACATATTACAAACGTTGCCTGCCTACACAATTTTTTCCTTCTACCTGTCCATCCAATATTAAAGTGATTATTCCAGGATGACTTAATATGTGGCCTGTAAGTCTGTCGCTTCTTTTAGCTATATTTTTCCAAATGCTTCTTTCTTCATTTATTTTCCGCAACACCTCTTCATTTGTCACTTTTCCACCCATCTGATTTGTAACATTCTCCTATAGCACCGCATTTCAAAAGCTTCTAATCTTTTCTTCTCAGATACTCCGATCGTCCAAGTTTCACTTCCATATAAAGCTACACTCAAAACATATACTTTCAACAATCATTTCCTGACATTTAAGTTAATTTTTGATTTAACAAATTATATTTCTGACTGGAGGCTCGTTTTGCCTGTGCTATTCGGCATTTTATATCGCTCCTGCTTCATTCATCTTTAGTAATTCTACTTTCCAAATAACAAAATTCCTCTACCTCCATAATCTTTTCTCCTCCTATTTTCACATTCAGTGGTCCATCTTTGTTATTTCTACTACATTTCATTACTTTCGTTTTGTTCTTGTTTATTTTCAAGTGGTAGTTCTTGCGTAGTCCTTCATCCATGCCATTCATTGTTTATTCTAAATCCCGTTTACTCTCGGCTAGAATTACTATATCATCACCAAATCGTAGCATCTTTTCACCTTGCACTGTTTCTCCAAATCTAAATTGTTCTTTAACATCATTAACTGCTAATTCTATGTAAAGATTAAAAAGTAACGGGGATAGGAAACATCCTTGTCGGACTCCCTTTCTTATGTTATTCAATTATTACTGTTACTGTTTGGTTCCTGTAAATGTTAGCAATTGTTCTTCTATCTCTGTATTTGAACCCTAATTTTTTTTAAATGCTGAACATTTTATTCTAGTCTACGTTATCGAATACCTTTTCTAGGTTTATAAATGCCAAGTATGTTGGTTTGTTTTTCTTTAATCTTCCTTCTACTATTAATCTGAGACCTAAAATTACTTCCCTTGTCCCTATACTTTTCCTGAAACCAAATTGGTCTTCTCCTAACACTTCTTCCACTCTCATTCTTCTGTATAGAATTCTAATTAAGATGTTTGATACATGAGTAGTTAAACTAATTGTTCTGTATTATTCACATTTATCCTCCTGCTTTCTTTGGTATCATGACTATAACACTTTTTTTGAAGTCTGACAGAACTTCCCCTTTTTCATAAATAATAGTTATAATAAACAAATTTTATAGAAGTTAAGAAAGCAAAACTTAATTTAAATATCAGCCTGAAAAAATTAATAAAATAAATTGAACACAAGTAAGTGAAAATCTGATTCCTTAGTTTGGAATCAACTTCATCCCAATTGATCAATTAAATTTCAAATTCTAATTATTAATTAATCATCATCAATAAAAAAAAATTGAAAATAATTCTTGTATAAAAAGATGACAACTACTTTGTACAAATTACTTATGGAAAGAGACATTTAAGTTATACCCCAACAATTTTGAGTACAAAATTATTTGAAAGATCATGGCAAGAAAAAATAAATATTATGGAAACACTACATCAGATAACATTTTTCAGTTTAATTTTTAAAAGTTAATTACATTGAAAATATCATACAATTTAGATATTTCAAAAATAGTTTAATTATTTATAAACCTAAATTAACACATACTTAACAGTAGAAAATAAAAAAAAATTACCAAAAACATGAAAGCTCTTTGGTATAAGAAAATGCTGCCAAAAATATGTAAAAATTCTCAATCTATGTAATGCAACACATTTGAATCGATTTTTTAATATAAAACCATAATAATGTACATACCATCAACGTATCGTGAAAAATATTTTTAAAAACCGTGATAAATTATTACTAAATTTATACTTGTAAAAACTAATTTTTCCAGTTAAAGATTTTAAAAATAGTTTTTTAAAATAAAATCAATATAAATTTGATTGCAGTTCCATTTAAAATTAAAAAAATGCGGCATTTATTATTAATAAAATTCTTTTTTTACATAGGTAAGTTAAGACAATTAGACGGTGAAGTAATGAATAAAACCGATTAAATTAAATACAATGCAAAAGAAATTATCAATACTTACCAATATTACGTTTAAATCGTCATACAATTGAGAATATTTTTAATCCGATAAAGATGACAAAATCTCCTGATCTAAATGCAACTCGACTACTGTAAGGAAATAATCCAAAAAGGCACTGTTGTCAGTCTCTTCAACTGGTTATAATCAAGGTTATTTCATTATATTTATGTAAGAAAAATTAAATGAAATTTTGTTAATGCACACAAGTCACACCCCTAATTCATGATACTTCTTCACCCTTCTGCTAGGATTTGGCCCATCCCTACGAAAACTGTCTGCAAAACATTGATCGATGGAAGTGTTACAAATACGAAATAAACGACTTAAAACAAACCGGCGATTAATTGTAACTGTAAAATTAAATGTAAACACTTTACACAAAAAGTCATACGTTATAAAATTGCTTACTATTATAAATATTTCAATAATAGTAAACACTTTGACAGAAGCTCTGATTTGACTTCCAAGTGGGCGTGTCTAATAAAGTGATACGTGAAGCGTTATGTATGCACTCTAGCGGTAGTTTGTAGTCAATATTATCAACTATCGGCAAATATGTGAACTAATAAAAATTGCACACAGTCATTGACATACTGATACACAAAATCATCATGACATTTAAAATTATAAAATATTAGATTTTTAATATCAATAATTAATAAAAAAATTAATTCAATTTTATAGTTTTACTCATAATTTGTATATTCATTCATAAATTAATTTTATTAAAAAATTAGATATGTTCATGTAACATCTAACCATTATAAAAGCTAAAGAAAGTACAAATTATGCCATTTATTGAATATATTCCCGACTCTATTTTTAAATTAATTAATATTTTTTATGCTTCTCGTATAATAGAAAAAAAGTGGATTAAAGAAAAGTGTTCAGAAGTGGAAAGAGAAATAAACATTGGTAAAATAGACGGAGCATACAGGAAAGTTAAAGAAAATTTTGGGGTACATAAATTAAAATCCAATAATGTGTTAAAAAAAGATGGTACACCGATTTATAATACGAAAGATAAAGTCGATAGGTGGGTGGAATATATAGAAGAGTTATACGGAGGAAATGAATTAGAAAATGATGTTATAGAGAAAGTTGAAGAGGATGAAATGGCAAAAACAATACTGAGATCTGAATTTACGAGAACAATAAAAGATTTGAACGGCAAAAAGCCTCCTGGAATAGATAGAATACCTGTAGAATTACTGCTCAGTGCAGGTGAGGATGCGATTGATAGATTATACAAACTGGTGTGTAATATTTATGAAAAAGACGAAGTTCCGTTCTACTTAAAAAAAGTGTTATAGTCATGATACCAAAGAAAGCAGGAGCAGATAAATGTGAATAATACAGAACAATTAGTTTAACTAATCATGCATCAAAAATCTTAATTAGAATTCTATACCGAAGAATTGAGAGGAGAGTTGAAGAAGTGTTAGGAGAAGACCAATTTGGTTTCAGGAAAATTATAGAGACAAGGGAAGCTATTTTAGGTCTCAGATTAATAGTTGAAGGAAGATTAAAGAAAAACAAACTGACATACTTGGCATTTATAGACCTAGAAAAGGCATTCGACAATGTAGACTGGAATAAAATGTTCAGCATTTTTAAAAATTAAGGTTCAAATACCTTAATTTTTATACAATAGAAGAACAATTGCTAACATTTACAGGAACCAAACAGTAATAATTAAAGAGTATAAGAAAGAAGCTGTAATAAGAAAGTATGTTCCCTATCACCATTACTTTTTAATCTTTACATAGAACTTGCAGTTAATGATAAGAACAATTTAGATTCGGAGTAACAGTACAAGGTGAAAAGATAAAGATGCTACGATTTGCTGATGATATAGTAATTCTAGCCGAGAATAAAAAGGATTTAGAAGAAACAATGAATGGCGTGGATGAAGTGCTACACAAAAACTACCACATGAAAATAAACAACAAAACGAAAGTAATGAAATGTAGTAGAAATAACAAAGATAGGAAGAGAAAAGATTATGGAGATAGAAGAATTTTGTTATTTGGGAAGTAGAATTACTAAAGATGGACGAAGCAGAAGCGATGTAAAATGCCGAATAGCACAGGCGAAACGAGTCTTCAATCAAAATATAATTTGTTTACATCAAAAATTAATTTAAACGTCAGGAAAAGATTTTTGAAAGTATATGTTTGGAGCGTAGCTTTATATGGAAGTGAAACTTGGACGATCGGAGTACCTGAGAAGAAAAGATTAGAAGCTTTTTAAATGTGGTGCTATGAAGAATGTTAAAAATCAGATGGGTGGATAAAGTGACAAATGGAGAGGTGTTGTGGCAAATAGATGAAGAAAGAAGCATTTGTAAAAATATAGCTAAAAGAAGGGACAGACTTAAAGGTCACAAATTAAGGCATCCTGGAATAGTTGCTTTAATATTGGAGGGACAGGTAGAAGGAAAAAATTGTGTAGGCAGGCCACATTTGGAATATGTAAAACAAATTGTTAGGGATGTAGGATATAGGGAGTATACCGCAATGAAACGACTAGCACTAGATAGGGAATCTTGCAGAGCTGCATCAAACCAGTAAAATGACTGAAGACAAAAAAAAAAATAAAATAATAGAGAAACATTTTAAACATAGGAATCTATTTAAAAATGTTTCCCTTGATTTAGTAATTACAAACAAATTATATTACAATTTTTTAAAGCCAAAATTCCCTTAATTTTCAAATGGAATTAAAAATAATTCTTTTAATTACCAATAAATTATAATACTGTTTGTGTCAGATGAAATATGTTAGAAGATAAAAATAATTAATGATTAATAATATTTTTGGATAAAATATAAACAAAAATACCATTACAATAAGTCAAGCAGAAAGCTTTAATCATTAAAGATATATCTAATAATATTCTTTTTTCTCATTAATCTAACCAAATACAGTAATTTAATATTAATAAATCGCAAATACTATAAATTTGAGGAAGTTTTTATAAGATTTACATTAAGAAATTGAATTTGACATCAAAGTTAATATTTTTTTGTAGTTTGTAAATTAAATACTTTTAATAATACTTCAACGTAATTCTTATTTCTTCTACTACATTTGATAAAGTTATGAGAAAGCAAAATTAACTAAAAAGGAATGTATATCTCTTCTACTAAAATGACAATTTTTTTTTTTTTGTTTGGTGGCAAAAAACGCCTGTGTGTTATCATCACCCGTAATTTTTATTAGTAAAAGTGTAAAATAACTCTAAAATAATAAAACTTATAAGGTGTAAAATTAATATAAATCATATAATAAAAAATTTATTAAAACAAAAGTCAAAAAAGTGAAATAAAACTCAAAACTAATATCGCAGATGGAGTCTTTAAAATATAAAAGTTAAAATAATAGAATAAAGAAACTATATAAAACTTACCTAATTCCGACAAGTTGTGCAAAACACTCCCTTCTCGGATAATAAAATTAAAGACATAGAACCAAAAAAAATGAAAATTGAAAGTAAAGGTTAAAAATTATCAAAAACTCTTCTAGCATAAAAATATAATATTAATTTTTTTGCAGTAACCTGGTACTATGCAAAAACAGAAACATCCGGTTCAAAATTTTGTTATTATTGTACAAGATATCATGGATGTTTCTGAGTAGATTAAATTTACGATGCAATGCCGCATAACATATTCAGTCTATGAAAATGTGGTGCACAGTCATGCGGCAGTTGCATCGTGTGCATAGGGGTGCGATTCCTTCTGACATTAGATACTCATGTGTGATCCTCATATGTCCTAACCATAACCAGCAGAGGACCACTTCCTCAAGATGAGTCCCATGGCAACACGGAATATTTAATCCGTTGGAGTTTATTATCGATGGTAGTCGCCCAGTCACTTTGCCACCTTGCTCTCAGTGATTGTTTTACACGATTAATAAAATCAAAGGTAGTAACTCGGGTGGTGAAAGGAGGTTGAATACACGCTTCTTTGGCAGCATAATCTGCTTGTTCATTACCTGGAATCCCTATGTGGCTAGGGACCCAGCAAAAACTTACTTCTGTATTGCGATTACCTAACTCAGCAATTGCATTGTAAATTTCAATGACGACAGGATGTTTGGAATAAAAGTTTTCTAACGCTTGGAGAGCAAGTGACACGAGTCACTGCAAATAAGAATGTTTCTATATTTAGGGTTAATAATTATTATTAATAATCAGCTGGTGAAGATGTATTATTCTGTATAATCACCAGTAATATGTATGATTTACTCTTCTGAAGGAATTTTTTGTTGCCTTGTAACTATTGAACTTTTTTAGCGCTAAGTTTTTCATTGTTTCTGACAGTGGTATTGAGAAGATCAAATTCAGGTTGACGCTTGAACATTATTTTGTCATCCCTCATTTTACTTACTCAGTAAACTTGTTATTTTATTCTATTTTAAGCAAATCCCTTAAAAAATAAACTTTTTGCAACATCTTCCAATATTTGGTTTCTGTATTACAATTCTTTCTCCTTTAAAACACTCTCTTACTACACAATCTATTCTTTTAAACACTGTGTACTTACAATTTTATTATTTTTTTTAAAATTAAGCTTCCTTTATCAAAAGGAAATGGTTAGCTTGTATGAAATGATGACTTGTATATCATTTAGTCTGAAGTTTGATTCTCAGCAATGGACTAACATTTTTTTGCCTATTGTTTCATTCAACTACCTGGTTAAAGTATATGTATGTCTGTAATCATTTAATATTTAAAAAAAGTAAAATAATCAGTAGAATGAATGCTCCAAATTATGATGTATCATTTTAGCTAAGAATGATTTTGAAATTGAACTAAGTAAATAAAAATAATGATTTTAACAGCTGGGCGATAAATAATCATTTAAATGCTTTGTATTATTAAAAACTATTATATAATAACCTTTAAATACATAAAAAATGTCCACTGCTGTTCAGGTAATTATGAGAGTAATTATGGGATTACAAATGAATTAATTAATTGCCCCCTGTATAATGTTGTACAATTTACTCATTGTAAAAAAAAAAAAAAAAAAAAACACTTGTTTTTTACAATAAGTTTAACCTAACTATTTTATTGTTATTATTTAGTTATATCTGATTTAGCTGATAAAGATTTAAAAATGAATACCTTTGCTAAAAAGTAATCACTTATTCTTAAAAAAATAACAATATCAAAGTTTCCAAACCAGACAACAAAACTGTTCTCACGTAATTCAATACAATATTTTGGCTTATGAGAAAAGTCTTATTATACCATTTTTAATACTATTAATAATTAACAAATTTTAGAATCTCAGAATTTTCTGCATTATGTTCAATGCGAACATAAATATCATAGTCATCACCTGGTGTTTTGCTTCGTGTCAGGTCCTCTATGCCACCTCTGTCTCCAACCAGTACTATTCCCATCCTTTTTTTGTCTCCTTGCAGTTTCTAATCTTCACCTCATTTATTAAATTTATTCTTCTTCTTCCTCACTGTTCCTTTCTCTTTCTATTGTCCCTTGCAATGCAATTATCAAGATTCCGCTTCCCCAAATCATATGTCCTAACCAGTTTCCTTTTCTTTTTTATACTTTTATAAGATTGAAGCTCATGCATGGAATATGGAAATGGAATTTTGTAGTTTATGAAAAATGTCGTGTCTGATGGGGATTCGAATTCAGGATCTCTGGATTAAAGGCTGAGAAGCTATTGCTCCACCATTGAGATTGGCAGATTATATTTATGTACTTATATATATCCTTCATAAGAGTGCTTTCTTCTTTAATCCTGTTCATTACGTCTTTATTCCTCACTTCATTAAACATCTTATTTTTTTGATATCCACATCTCAAAAGCTTCAATCCAGTACCTCACCGTCTTCTTTACGCTTCATTTCTATACAACACTCTCCATAGATGATGGCATTTGGTTAACCTCTTCCTTAACCCAGACTTTTTAGTACATTGTACATAGTACTTCCTTCTTCTTACTAAAGACTTCCTTTGCCACTACTATCCTTTCTTTTATTTTCATTGCGCTCTTCCAATCCTCTTTTGTCGTAGTATTCATATGTCTGCAATTATTTTTTACTTTTCTTATTCATTTTTCATTTGTCCTTACCACTAAATCCTCTTTCTCCTTTAGTTACATTAGTTTGGTTTTCCTATATTTATTTTCATTCCATTCTCAGGGCTATTAACAATCTTTGAAGTGGCGTGTGTACCATCAAATAGAATTACCGTACCATCAGCATACTTTGTGCGTATTACTTTTCATTCTCCTAAACTTATTCCTCCTTTTTCTAATACATTCCTTATCACATCTTCAATGCAAATGTTGAAACATAAATATACTCTCAAATAAATTATTTTTTCAATAATGCCTTCTGAATTGTTTATTATCTTTTGAATAAATAATATGGACTTGAATAAATAATCAGATTTACTTTTTTATTGTACAGATTACTTATTCTATGTTGCTATTTTGATCAAGGTTTTACCACAGTATCTCTTGATTCATTCAGGCAATTATTGAGTAATAATCTGTATAATATATTATTATGTACCAGTCTGAATAAAAAATTGATTCATTATGTTTTTTTCTGTAGATAGGACTTCAAGGATCATATAAATATCATTCATGTAGTTTTCTTTTTTCTATTCCAGAAGTTCATTCTTTTTTAATTATTTAGATCTTCTTTCTTCAGTCTATTCTCCTCTGTTGAGTTTTTCGTTTTACCAACAGAAAATTTTAATTAAAAAATTT